>NC_135162.1:11757940-12057940 GCF_050948215.1 Halictus rubicundus | reverse complement strand
CTCCTATGCACCGAGCACCACGGATTCATCGACTGGCTTGGCCGACCAGTTGTAATTCATTCGATTTTGCCAACTTCTTTTCGTTTCCGTAGGTTCATAGGCCACAGAATGTCTAACACGAATGTACTAAATCTTCTTTGGGCGGGAGCACCTTTTTCCAAAATTAGGAATCACTGTTTTTACAAAAATGTATAGAAATAACGGTCGAGTCAAAAATTAGAAGATAGGGAGACGCGAAACATTGGAAAAACGCGATGGAAATACCACCCCGTTCGCCAATAATTTCGGTGCCACGAGCGCAAAATGTAGTAAAAGTGTTATAAAAATAAAAGTGCAGCGTCCCGGAACGAATCGGTTAATCACGACAATGTTTTTATTCGATATAATACTTGCCTGACACGACATGACGTGACGTGACGCAACGCGGTGTTCAAAGTATCGGATAAATAAAAAAATCTAATAACGGCTGATTAAGAATAGTTGGGGCAACACCTTGAACTTTCCGAAATGGAAGAAAAATTTCGAGAGCGTAGAAAAACGGAAGGAAAGTCGAGAAAATCGCGGTCGTAAACGATTCGAAAACGCTCGCATAGCAATCTCGCAACTCAAAATGTTCTTCGCGAATCGATAAGATTAGGGGAGTCCATCGAGCAACCACCGACCGACCACGTGGCAATTCGAAAAGGAGTTCAAGGGCCCCGCGAAAGAGAAGCGCGAGCGTATTGTCGCTTCCAGTTCTGGCAACTTGGCACGCATCTCGGCAACCCGCAAAGCGATCATTTCGTCGTGCTCCTCTCGCATCTACGTTACTAAAAATCTATCGATCGTACCGTATCGTATCGTGTCAACCGTGAATCGAGCCTTCCTCGAAGTAAGAGTGCTATCACCCGTACCAAGGATACGTAAATCCTTACTGGGATATTCTCTTTTCGGCGTACAATGGTTCCCAGAAATGTCGATAGAGCATCGACAGCGAAACAGTTAGGATTTGTCGCGCAACGCGTTCCTCGAAAGACAACCGTCCGAAGAGCAAGCGAACAAAGATGTATTTCACGAAACAAAAGGTACCTTCCGTCGCGATTACATTAAAGCATTTCCAAGAAGTTTTATCCACGAGCGCGCGAGTGGAATAGCGAGTGGCCAATTTCTCCGCGTCTCGTCGTGTCGCGGTCAAATATTCGACAAAACCCTCTCGGTCGATAATTCTAAGCGTTAGTCTATGCGTTAACGTTAATTATCCGGTCAGCTCATTTCCAAAAATAAGACGAACAGGATCCCGTTCGCGGGAATCGTACCAACGAGAAAAAGAAACGAGTAAGCACGAAACGAGTACGAGCAGCAACGAGACACGATTTCCCCGCTTCTTCTCCGTCCTCGTTTTAATCCAATGTAATTATTCGTTGTCACGTAGAAACACGAAAGACCGTGATACTCGGCTGCTCGCAGGATTTACTTCGTTTTCTTTCGAATGAATTTAATTCCGAAAGCTAGTGAAAAGATTACTCTGCATTTTTCAAAGTTTCTGTACCGTGAGAGATAGCGACCTGATTTTTTTTTTTTTTTTTAATACTTATCTCGAGACTGACGAGAACAAAGATGGTTAAGAATATCGTGTATAAATTGAAAAAGTTGAAACGTTGAAACCTTTTCGTATGCGTGTACAAAACGGAATTGGATCGATTAAACTTTTATTACGGATAAGGGGTCCCATTTATGTCATTGTAAGGATCAAAAGGGAGCCATAATACGCTTTAATTCGACCGAGTTCTCATCTCCGATTAACGTCAACGAATCTACCGGTTGGCTTTAGGCAGTAGGCAGCGTCGATACAAACCTCTCTCGACTCGTTTATTTAATGGTTTATACAAGAACGATCTCTCCAAAAATGATATTTCATAAGAGATTATGTGCGACATATATTTTAATGTAATTAGAATCGGAGGTAGACAGAGATTCTATAGGGTTCGAGGAATTATAAACCCCCTCTCTCCCTCTCTCTCTCTCTCTCTCTCTCTCTCTCTCTCTCGGAGCAGCAGTCCACGGCGATAATTCAGCGCATAACGACCATTATTCTTCGATCTCGAAGTTCCCGCTAATCCGATGCGATTAACCGGGGTACGCGGGCTCGATCGTAACGTCATTAACAGAGGCTATACGCAAAGATTAAACGAGGCAAGGTTTCGAGCCGAGGTTTCGACCTCGGTCGAGAGAGAGAGACGGGCGACGAGGAAGATCAATTTTCCATATATCCGGCGAACGCGTTAGCTAAGCCAGGCGCGTTGTCGACTTATTTCCAATTATCGCGCGTTGTCAACTTGTTCCGAATTATCGTCGCGAGCGAGGCGAAGTCGCAGCTGCGGTTTCGATTCGATCGCGCCACCTCCGCGCACGGAGGTTAACAAAGAACAGCGGTCTACGCGAAAGCGACCAACGTAGGTCCCCGTCAAATGAAATTAGAGGCGTCGCTCGTTCTGTTTTCCACAGGCTGTGACAATCTGCGACCCACGCGTGCGCGGAAAAACCAAACAAGATCTAAAAAAAATGTACCCCCTTGGTCATCGCCGTGCAATTACGGGTACAGTGATTTCTTTATATATGTCGCCATATATGTCACTACCGCGGACTATACCCCGTGAGAGAGACCTCGGACGCCGAGGAGTGCAAACGTAACACGGCTCGGGTATGTCTCCTGGACGATACACAACGCTGGCAAGACCCGTGTTGTTGACATATATCGAGAATCCACTGTAGTGTGCAGTATGTAGTCGCTGGTCGCTGGTCGCTGGTCGCTGGTCGCTGGTCGCTTGTCGCTTGTCGCGTGCGCCGCCGTCCACGCCGTCCAGCGGTGTACAAAGCAAAGTGCATCGAGGTGCAGCGAAACGGCCGATTGGTTACGGAGCCATCGCGAACGTTTTATAGTGTATCGCGTTCTATCTCGCAACTATACCGGCCTCGCCGATCGCCGTCGCCACGTCGACACCGGTGCAGCGCCCAGATCCAACCTTTTACTTACTTATGTATTGTTAGTCCGCGATTCCGCGCTGTCATTGCCACGAGCCGCATTGGCCATCGTAGCAAGCAAGAAGCGTCATGCTCTTCTCATCTTTATTTTCAGCGAGCAGCCATCGTGAACCGGACGGCAAAACTCGGCAAAGAGTGTAACCCCCCCCCCCCCCCGAATAAAGAACAACCGCGAAGACTCGGACTCCCCCAAAATTCAACGATATGCTTTCTCATACGCTCGAATGTTTGTTTCGAACAAATGAAATATATCTATTCAGCGCATCCGTTTCTGTAGGATACTTTTTTCAATTTGCTTTGAAAAATAAGAGTCCGAGGCAAAATCTAATTACGCCACGCGAAAGAGTGGATCTGCTTCGTACGCGTTACGGGAGAGGCTGCCTTGGCGATCAATGAAAAAGCTATTTTCAAGGCATTTCTTTTTTTACACTGTGTAACTCTCTATAAAAGAATTTTTACTATAGGTAATAAAGATTATTGGCAGAAAAAGAAGGCCGATTCGTTGATTACCACAGGAACCGAGACTTTCGTCGTCGGTATTAGTATTCGTATCCATATCCGTGTCAAAAGCGATTCGCGCAGCCGAGGAAACGTTGCCCCGGACAAAGAGAGTGCTTCGAATACGAAATTTATCCATTTTCCGCGACGCATTTTTCCCCCATTCCTTCCCGGAGCGTTTTCTCGCTCCCTCTCGATATGTATGTATCTAGGGTAGACCGACTTTCGAACGTTAGAATTTACTTTCGAACGATCCGCGAGTCGTCGAGTTGGCCATTGAGAAGTTCTCTCGCCTCGCCTCGACTCGTTTGCCACCGATCCCTCGAACCGATCGACCATTCTGCTCGATTCCTTTTTCTTTTCGATTCGAGCCATAAAAAGTTCTCCCGAATGGAAAATAACGAGACGCATAGGTGGCTCCGGTGACAGGAAGACAGAGTTTCCATGAAAAGAGAGGGTGAAGATATACATGTACATATATGTATACGTGTATGCGTGGGTGGTACACGGTTAGCCTGGATCCTTGTATTAAAAAAGTTTTCGCGTCGACAACCCTCGCAAAACTCGTCTCGCGGCTCGTTTTCCGCCCTCGCAGTGAAATCGCCGTGGAAACTTCCCATTAAATCGCGGAAACCCGATTGCGCGACGTACTATCGTAGTGCTGCATACATACGTAGTACGTACTCGTTGCTCCAGGACGAAACGGATGGACCGATCCCAAAGCGAAAACGATTAACCGATTAACCGTCGAACGATCTTGCGCAACAAAATCGTTCTCTCACGCGTCCTACGTGGATGGAAATTTTGACACGGTCGTAGACATCCGTGGGATTGTTTCTCGATTAAGAAATTCGACAGAATGTTTCAAGCATTTCGAAGAACTGAGAGACGCGACGCGACGCTACGTTCGGCGTGAAATACCGTCGGAATTAAAAAGAAACTGAGAACCTATGTATACGTATTGTTTACGAATCGCGGGAACAATAGATGTAATTCGTGCGGATACGGTTGGCGGGAATTGGAGATTGGGAATCCGCGAATGTTTGCAATCGTTAACAATCGGTTGCGAACCACTCGAATCGAACAAAAGATGTTTCACAGTGGACGAAAAGCTGCTCCTCGTTCTAAGTGACCGCGAGCGTTCCATCGAATTTGCCGGCGACAAGGGCCTCCTGGCAGCGAAACCCAAAAGGGTACGAAAGAATAATAAACACGGGCAATAGAGCCGCGCTGCGCCAACCATACGATCGCGCGAGACAATGGCTCGAAAGACCCTCTGGCCAACTTTTTAACCGTTCTCTCGTATTGTCCGTGCGACACAGCGTTGCATCGGGTCGCATCGCGTTTGCTAATCGCGGCACGTGCGTTCCGTGAACGCTTTTCACGGTCCAGCTAGTCCAGTTATCGCGTCGATACTATTCGAGGACACGAATCCGTGACGTCGGTGAATTTTAACGGATGTCGCCTTGGTTCGCTTTCGGTACGTGTGCAACGCGTCTCGTTTCTTTGGACTCATCGTTCGGTGGCGTTACGCACGGTGTATCGGAAAAATGGGACACAGGAAAGAACAGGATGAAATAGTCTGCGACGATCTAGCAATATGGCGCTCGATACATTGACCGCGCCACTCGATTCCAAAGAATTTCCGAAATTCTTGGCGCAGGAACGCTATTGCGGTTATTTCGGTTTAATTTGCGATACTATACGCGTACGCGATACGTTCTGGCAATGGTTGTGTCCGCATTGCGGATAAATAACTTTTATGTCCGCGGAAAATGCGAGCTTCCATCGCGATGGTCCTTGGCCCGATGAACTCGACGACAATCGGGTCACAGAAACGAAAAGTCGAATATACAGTCTCGATTAAACCGTGCCGACGTCGAAGAGCGATACTTTGAAAATATCGCTTATGGCTTATCGCTTATCGCTTATCGCGTATCGCGATTCGAGCTCGTACACCTGAGAGTTCGATCTTGCAACAACTGTGTTGCCGAGAGTATTTTCTTGAAAACGCGGAAAATAGCATCGCCAGGAAACGAAGTGCGAAAGAAACCGCACAGCTCCGATTTCATGAACCCGCTGTTGCCCATAAAACGATCGAATCACGAAAATTAGAAGCTTAGAAGAAATCGTTCGACGGGAAGAGCAACGACGGAATGCACTCGATAGCCTTGGCTCGTAAGACGGGTTCTACGTATGTATGTATGTATGTAGCTGCGCGCGGGCAAACTACATCGTTCGGTCTCGCGTGCACGCGTACTCGCGTACACGCGCGGTGAAATCCCGACCGAGATGCGGTTGCATTTCGGTTCCCTCTCCTTCGACAAGCTATTTCCTCGATCAGTGTTTTCTTGTCAATTTATTTTTTCCGCCAACTACGCACCCAACCGAGAACTCCGGAAACACGGACACAGCTTTTACTCGAATGAAATTGTCGAAAAGAAATAATCGGTCAACTATCTGGAGAATTTCAATGACGCGTTTCACGGTGTTGGTTTGATATCTAATTGCAGGAAATAGCGTAGCGTCGAGCATTTTAATTTAGTTAGAGATCGATGGGGTGTGGAACGGCATATGCCGATGGCAACAACGTTCTCCCTCGACAACGCGAGACAACCCTCGTTCGCATTTACGCGGTCGCGTCCTAGCTGCGTACCCTCCTGTATCGTGTGTACAGGCTGATCAACAACGGCGCGCAACTACGTATTAACCTTCTTCCCGTTTCATCGGCACCGCGACGCGACGGAGATCGCTATCTAAATTGGTGACTCTTCAAGTTCGCGATGTGGCTTGACGTTACCGCCTTACCGCGCCGCACTGCACAGGCCGATTAAGAGGATACGAATTTTCAAAAAGATCTCGTGCAAAGAAGCGACATCAAAATTGTCGTTTCATCCGCAGGGCCATCTCTTACTCATTGTCAGAATTACTATATCAGAGAGTAAAAATGGCCCTCGGATTCGGGGCAGCTTATTCTATAAAATATCTTGGTAGAGGGAGAATAAGGTCTGAAAATAATGGGAATTTCAAGCACGAAACCGTGGATCGTTCTGTCAGAAACATATTTACGACCCCGGTAACGTGGACTATACGTAGATAGGAACAAGTCGAAATCGATCTCGAAGAACCAGAATAATAGACTTGACAGCGGTTCTCCAAATCTGCCCACTTTCGAACAGAGGTAAATAAGGTTAAGTGGATATAACGAGAGAACGTTCAGCCAAGAATGAAATCTTCTTGTCAACTAACAAGTATTCCGTGCTAAATTTATTTGCACCCCCTTTGAGAAAAACTGCGCGCGTTCCCACGTTCGTGTTCTCCTCCTGCTTCTCTCTTTTTCGCGTCTCCTTCTTCTCTTTTCTTTTTTCTTTCTTTTTTGCTCCGAGTCGTCAGAAAACATTGCCACGAAGTAAAACACGCGGACTCCGGCGACCAATAGGAAATCGATAAGTTATTCTATAAACGTTACCAAAGGAATGGTCGATGGATAGATGCCATTAAAATATAGTCGAAAGCAACGCGGATTCTGATGTTGAAACACAGGAGGGAGGGTGGTATCGTCCGTGAACGGCTTTCCCCTGCTGAGAAATTTAATTATAAAAACTGACAGGAACCCTCGCGAGGGTAGCGACAGCACCCTTTATCGAAGTAGGAAATTGAGGATGCCACGTGGAAATAATGAAAATAGAATTGGTTCCACTCCTTCGAAATTTCTTGATGCGATTCGTGAATTCCGTCTTTGCGAGTCGATCGCCGTGCTACCACCTACCTAACGGCGATTAGTTTTTAGACTGGAATTTTTACAACGACAGTCACCGGCCCATAGACTAGTCTCAAAGGCGGTGCGATGTAAGGTACAAGGCAAGAGTCTATCCCAAAAAAGAAAAAAAAAGAAAGAAAAAGAATGTTAGAGCGCGCGATCGATGGGTCACGACGAGACGTTTTATAACACGCACCGTTGCCACGAACCAGCTGCTTTCTTCTTCGAGAATTACGTGAATCGTTTATATAAAGGCTTCTCTCGAAAGTGATTACATCAATGCGATACAGAGCAACTAAAATTATGTAACGACGAAAAGAATATGCGCCGTGTCTACGCGTTTAGGATAGAAAGAAAATGCTCTACGTCGGACAAAATCAGCGATTTTGCGTTTTGCGCGGAGCATCGTCCTTCGACGCTTCGAAGAAGCTTCACAGCATTCGACGCGACGATTTCCAACAAATCGGACCGCGAAGCTCCGTCGAAATGCGACCCGGTCGCGCGTTTGTCGAGCAGGTGATTCGGTCGTAACGCGTAGTATCGACAGTCCTGAGTCACGTGCATACACGCGTGACAGGCTACGGAACAACGATGCTCGCCCAAAAGCAATCGATCATTCTATAAAGCCGTGCAGAGACTAATCGACTGATTGATTTCGCGAAGGTCGTCAAGTAAGAAATAAAAATACGTTCGTTCGATATTTCCATTTACGGAACACTTTTTACTTTTCCCGATAATTATAACGCATTCCTTCGTTACTTATTTAGAATTGATTTCGAGAATATACTTATTCGAAGAATCTACCACGAAGAGAAATATCACGGCACGCTCGGCAAAATGAAATGCGCCGCGCCGCAAGGACTCTCTCCATCGAAAGATCGCTACCCACGAGTTCTGTTAAAAATATCGTCAACGATAAAATTAACGCCAAGTTGACCCGCCGCAGCGAATGCTTCTGACATTTTCGGTATTATCGCGGAATATTCCATCCGGCTTATTTTATCCGTAATCCGTAACAATTTTGGATCGGCAAGAAAACTGTGTCTACCGTAGCGTTCGCACGAACCAAGGTCCATTCTAGTAAGAATAGTCGAATAGTGCAAATAGACTTATTCGAAGTACGATGAGTTTCGAGTTCTCGGTATTGGTTCCTTTTTAAAGAACGCCTTCGGTCGCTGGATATTATGATACGTACAACCGTCACGGAAACCGTGTCAACGGTATGCGGGAAATGCTCCGTATCGCTGGAAACGTGCAAATCGTTCGATTACAAAACGAGAACTCTGAAATTGAACGTTTCTCTCTCGAACACGATTTCCATTTTTCGTTTGGTATTTCAGGGTACTTATTATTTAGGGAGCAGGTTCGCGAGCAGGAAACGATCAAAGCGTTAAAATCTCACCGGTCATTCTGGGTGACAGTGATGTCTGGCGGAGGCGCGGAAGGCGAGGCACCGTCTGGAGCATCCAGTTTGCCGGCTTTTCCCTCGCGATGCGTCGATTGAAACTCGTACGACGATATATCCACGCGAAGGAACCACGCGCGCAGAGAAACGGCTCGGCTCGGCTCGGCTCGGCTCGGCTCGGCTCGACTCGGCTCGGGACCGCAAACCTCACGGCGAACGCATCGTCGAGTAACCCGGTTTATCCTCTCGAGTGCCCGACGCGACGCTCTTAATCGTCACGGATCACAAAATTTCTCGTATCCCGCCTCGAGATTCAACCAAACGTACGATGCACCAATTCGCACGGATGAAAACCGGCAGGCTCGACTTGGCAAGCCGATATCTTTTCACTGTTTCTATTCCTCGCGTTCAACGTTCTCGCCTCGCCGCCGTACTTTCGAACATTCCCACGGCACTTTCACCGTCCGAATCTGTCTGTAACTCCACGACTCCTGCTACTCTTTCCTCGAACGATCTCTTTCTTCTCGGTCCGATCTCCTTCAACGGTCCAACGCCCGATTAAACTCGACCGCCACCGGTGATCGACCGTCGCGGCGATAAATCTCGATTCTCGATCCTTTGGTTCGATCGTCGCGTGTCCGCCAACCTTTGCCCGTAATCACGATCGTGATCCGTCCTTTTCGCAGCGCGACGTCTTGCCTGAGCCGCGCCGTTCTCCCAAGTGCTCTCTTTCTCTCTTTCTCTCTTTCTCTCTTTCTCTCTTTCTCTTCGGCCGACCACCGTTAGCCTCGATTATTAGATTTATTATGGAACGACTCGCTCCCTCCGAGTCCCGGCTCGCTTCTTAGGTGAAAGCGAATGGCAATTACCGTGCAGCGTAGGCAACACAGCTATAGTTTGGTTTCCACCGGAGCGCGCGCGCCCCCGTAAACAGTCGGGAGAAGCTTCTCTATTGTACCCCGAATAGGAAACCAATCGCCAATTTTGAAAAAAACCCGTTCAGGCTGCCGATGCTGTCGAGACTGCGAGGGTTTAGGTGTTAGCCGGTCGATGGTTACCACCGCGGACCACGGGTCACTGGTCCCACGATTCCGGGACCTTGTACTCGCGAAACGAGTTCCTGGGCTGCGGTGATCCGCGTTACTTTCTTTGGCTTTGCCTCTTCGGTTCTGCACGGAATATTCGGTAAGTTCGACGTCCAACGTCCAACGTCCAACGTCGACGTTCCAATCTTCAGGAACACGAACGTTGTCCGTCTTTCTCGCGGCGCGTTCGAATTAACGGGCAAATGTTTCGCAAACAAGCGGTAACAAGATATTCCGTCGAATCCAGTTGCGAATTGCTCGAGCAGGATCAACAAAGAACTCGATCTCGAGTGCCGGCTTTGCGTCTTTACCAGACGAGGTCCAAGGGTGCGCGCGTTCGCTCCCGCAATGTTACTCGCGGTGTTCTCTCGAGCACGAGCGGTGCGAAAAGGAAATCGTCGGCTACAGGGGTAGGGGGTGGATGGCGCGCACGTGCAGTCCCGGAAAGGCCACGTTCTTTTCTTTCTTATCCCGAAAATCGATCGTTAAGACACGCTGCATCGAATGACACACCGCACCGGGGTCGACACGCGTGCACGAGCGACCACCGACACCGTAAACACACGCGCGAATACAACTATAGAGCAAAGTGGTGTGAAAGGGAGAGGGAGAGGGAGAGGGAGAGGGAGGGGGAGAGGGAGAGGGAGAGGAAGAGAGAGGGAAAGGGAGATAGAGACACGTTAACACGTATTGTACACCGAAGCGACACCCGTTGACTCGTTCGTCCCGTGTGACAGCCGATCGAGTTACCCCGAATCGAAGCCGATGATGTATCGCGGACGCGGACACGGACACGGACACGGACACGGACGTCAACGCATTCACTCGGGAACGATTCCTTTTCTTTCCTGGAGAAAAGACCGTGCGCGGACTGGAATCGCCGGGAATGGAATGCGACTCGCGGGTGCAGCCGAGTATTAATCGCAACACTCGCCAACCGCTACGATATACTCGAGGAGACTGGGGTCTCTCTCCTCTCTCTCTCTCTCTCTCTCTCTCTCTCTCTCTCTCTCTCTCTCTCTCTCTCTCTCTCTCTATGTAGCTGTAGGTGAGTCCCCCCTTCTCTTCTCTTCTCTTCCCTTCCCTTCCCTTCCCTTCCCTACTCGTCCCACCCCGACCCTTCCGTCTTTCTCTGTTGCACGCTTACAGTGTTGTAGCAAGTAGTTCCTGGCCACCCGTGCTCCCCTGGATCACGTGCCACGGTCGCGTCGGGTGTTGCTCCAATGATTTTCAATGCGCGATTATTCGCCGAAAAACCTTTTTCACACTTTTTTCCGGTATACGCTGACTGTTCCTTACCCCTTCGCCCCTTGCATCACGATATCCAGTCGAACTCGAACTAGCCAGATTCTGTTCGAATATTTCAAATGGAATTTACCGAATATCTACGGTCACGAATGAAAGCAATAATGTTTTGTCTTGACGCGTTAACTATCATAAGAAGGTAAAAGATATGGGTCAGATGTAAAAAAATTCACAGAAACGACAAAATGCGTGCCCGCTATTTCCGCTATTCTTACGCCCCTGTAATCGAGACTCTCCTCTCTTTCCCTCTCTACCTCTCTGTCGATCACGTGCTACGTTACTACTCCCTGTTGCCCTCTCCTTCGCTCCAGACAGCCCGTCTCCGTTTATTAACTCGTACAGCTGTCCTTCTTTCTCTCGCATCTGCTCTGAAACCGCTCTTCTCTGTTGCTGCACCGAGACGCGGTTCGGCTATATTCGTAAATTCTCGGCACGATTACTCGATGGAAGGGAGAGAGGAGGTAAGGTTGCGTCGAAGAAGAGGGAGAACCGACTCCTTCCCCTTCGCGCTCCTCTTGCCTCTTCAGCCTCCTCCCGGTGTCCTCGCGAGTCGCGGCCCGTAAGACGGTGTCACGGTAGCGGAATGAAAGAAACGAAGCGGCCGTACGAAGCATCGTAGAGCGAGCGAACACGATGATCGACGCGAGAGAAAGCGAGCGAATGAATGGGCACGGAGTAGAATGAGCGCGCGCGAATCACCGTAAAAATGAGAAAGAGTGTCGGTGTCGGTGTCGGTGTCGGTGTCGGTGTCGGTGTCGGTGTCGGTGTCGGCGTCGGCGTCGGCGTCGGTGTAACCGAGACAGCGGTACACTCCACGACAAAAAGGTGGCACACCCTTAAATATGTCTGTTTCTTACACAGGTTGAATCTACGAATAGTGACTGGACAAGACTGCAACTTTGCAGAGGACGATTATTTTCGTCGAGCTCTGTCCAGCAGCTGGATTTTCTACGGAGGCGCATCGTCGCGCGTCGGTCCGGTTGCAAAGCGTAATTGCAATTTTGTTTCGATCGGACCGGGCTACGATTAAATGGGATTAGGTCGTGAGTCCTAGCAGCGGTGCATTTTCAGACGAGGATATGTCAGAGTCATTGCCTGACCCGCTTACTCCAGTCGCAACGCTTCGTATCGTATTTTATGTAGGAGCTGAGGACAAGGAGTACGGTATATACACATATACGCGTGTACGTAAATACATGTATTTTCGCTAACAATCTCCGAGTCCGATGGCTGGGCAACTTAGCCAGAGTTACGTGAAATTTCAGCGGCTGTCGATTTGCTTCGATCGCGCAGACCCCAACGGTGAGAGGTATTTTAAACGATTAGGGGCTATGAGAGCGAAACGCGTGAATATAATCGTTCCGATCTATATATTCGGGTACAGTCCGGTCAAATAGGTTTTTCAACGCTCTTTCGGATGTTTAAAGTCAAAGTATAATAAAAATATATCAATTTCGCTCGTTTTTTCTGTTTTTTAAAAAAGAATCGCGCTAAGAGAATCCAATATTCTTTTCTTGAGAAGCGGCCAATATCCTTACCGCCAAAGTCGTAATTTAAGAGAATCGAATAGTCATGGCAGCTAAGAAGTATTTCTCGCGTTCTTCGGTCGAGTCTCGGATCCCTAAAATTGCGATTTCCACTCGAGCTATCAAAGATTCGATAGTTACACGTGTAGGTACGTAGCATAAGAAAAGTGGTGAGCGAGGAGCACGATAAGGCTTATGCTTCCTGGAAGAAGGGAAATTGAAAGAGAGGAGGGGGGCGGGGGGCTGGGGTCGGAGAAAGAAGGAGAAAACTGTATCGTGGAATAATGGAAGGGGGAAAGAGAGCCGCACCCGCTATGCCGACGTTCGTCGGCAAAATTTTTCTGTTTACGCTGTGGGAGCCTGAAACGTGTCGAGTGTGTGGTACGTGTAGTACATTTTCAAAACTTGCGTCTTAAACGAAAAGAACGTCGAGAAACGGTAATGAAATAAATGAGCCAGATTCGAAGCGCAAGAGTACGAGGAAAGAACGCCCAATTCATTGAATCGATGCCAGTGAAAATTGACTTTTCCTTCTCAGAGCGATTGAATTTCATTAAAAGTAGATTATCCGATACATTTACTCTGGCAATGTTCCGCGCACGTACGCGCGTTGTTGGATCGAGGTTACACGATTAATGAGAATTTCCGTGGTCCGAGGGACGCAAAGAGGAAAAACTGCGACCGTAACCCTGGCACGAGACGATTTACGAGAGGCATCGACGCGCGTGTAGCCTCGAACCTACACGCTGACCGTACAACTCAAAATCGACTCGAATGGAGCAGCCGCGATTAGCGCGTGAAATTTCTCAATTTTTTTAGGTTCTTCAAAGAAATTGTATTTTTCTTGAATCGTGTAAAATTGCTAAATCGATGAATCCTACCTTGAACAGGGGAGGAACATAGAACCATCGATGAAGACGGAACCGGAGAGCAGGATATACCAGCTCGTGGCCAATTCGCCGGTGCTGAAATATTTTCACCGAATTATTCAAATGATCAGACACGTCTCGTGACGCGACAATAATATATTATTCAAACCTAGATCTCTTCCAGGTTCTTCGACTAAAACTAAAACACTACGATAGAATTCTCTTTCGAAACGACCAAGAACGCAAACATATAAAAAGATTGTCGAATAGCGATAAACGAACATTTCACGATTAACTTTAAATCGAAATAACTTCAAACCGCGTTTATTCGAGGAGCCGTTCTTCGAAAATGGAGGATAAAGCTCTGGAAGACCTGTAGCGACATCTACGGATATTTACCGTGATGGATGGAATACGTCGATAAAGTAGTACGCGACAAGAAAAAAGCTGTCGATAAAGAAAGTTACTGCAGGTATTTTTCTTTTGTACGCCATCTATTTCAGACGCGACGAAGAAAATATCTATCGACGAAAAGAAAGCGAACCGACTTAGTCGGTGTTATCGATAGATCGTGCGCGTTAACTTTTCGACGCGGAAAGATCGAAAATCCCGTTCAAAAAGAAAGCTAACGTTTTCAAGCGTTTTATAATTCGGTACGAAACGACAAAGTACACGTTATGTTATGTTATACTTACTAATAGAGCACGTGGTTCGCATGATGCCTCTCGTACCGTACAACTTTACAAAGCCCCCGGAGAATGGAATCCCTGCAGGGACGCAACGCTTCCAGACCTAACAGACCATAGTATATGATCTGTAGATCCTGAAAAGACAAAGAAAAGTTGCTGGTATTACCTAATCGAATCGAGAGGCGAAAGTAGACGCGACCATCGTTAGAAGGAAAGCGTACATAGTTGTGATTTCAGGTTGTTGCGGGCAATGAGCTCTTTGGCCGTTCGAGCCGGAGAGTTTCGTTTAGGATTCTCATGGAACACACATTTATCTTTCCTTAGCCTTAGATTGCAGCAAAAAGCCGGTGCAACGATAACGCGACCGCCCTTATGGGTTCCCTTATCTTAGCTGGCAACAGGCTCGGTGGAGCCATTACGCTGCATCGGGGTGGCCGACTTTACTCTGTTTTTGGACCGATAATTTGGAAGATTACATAAATTGGCAGCGCTGGCCACAGCGTACAACACAGCGCGGCGCGAAGATCGTTAGCGTAAACTTTTGCCAAATCGATATCGTGGTTTTTCCTATCTAACGAGGCTCGGTTTCGCACGAGCTTATCATTCGCAGCGTGTCTGCGCGCCTACCGATAGATGCTGAGAACCAAGAGAATTTCTGTTCTTGACGAACGACTGGGAACGTTTTCATTTTGAAAGCAATATCTTCGTTTTCTCCATCTCGCGCAGCTACCGCTTACGGTAACTGGTAGCAGATTTGTAGGCATCAATTTCTCTGTTAGATATTGATCGCTTCACCGCCTACATCCTGGCAACATCGTGTTAAATTTATAATCAAATTCACCCGTCTACCACGATGCATGTTTAACTCGAACTCGCAAACTTCACGGCGCGGCGCGGCGCGGCGCCGTGCCGAGCCGTTTCGTCTAGATCCTAGATTCTAGATTAATCTAGATTGTTTGCCAACGCCAACCGCAATTCGCATTAACAGTCGAATAAGGTATCGATTTAACTCGTGCGGAGCGCTCCAGAAAAGACAGAGGGGAGTTCTGTTCTCCTCGAACTTTGCTGTCCCTCGATCTTCCCATCCTTTCCTTCCTTTTTTGCACGAAAACTAGAGCGAGCACTGGGCGACCTTCGCGTATGGATCGTATGGATCGTATGGATCGTATGGATCGTATGAAGCAAAGTTACGAGCGCGTCTCGGAAGATCTTCAAAGTCCGTTTAAACTTTCTTTTCGTATGCAATAATATTCGGTAAGAAATTTTATGCTCGAAACCGAGAGCAGCTTTATTGTTCAAATTTATATGTACACAAGCGCAAATACGTGTTAGTTCCTCTGCGCCTGGTACAACTTTCATCGGGAAGCTTTGCAAAATCGCGTGTTCCGCATTACCAGACTTCACCCTAAATACGTCCAACGATAAGAGTTCGTTTGATCGGTGATGCGTATTGAAGTTCGTAGAGTGGACACCTGTCCGAGGAACAAGCCGTGTTCCGCAAGATTAATGAACAGGTTTCGACGTTGTATAGGTCCTGGCGTAGGTGTTGCTCAACTATGTTACGGTGAAGTGCAACAAATCGACAATTTCCTCGTCTGAATCGGCAGAACCTTTAATCGAGCTCCGTCGCTGCGAGGGAGGCGGAGGGTATCTCGATAGCCTGCGATTAAGTCTGTCAAGTTGCTCGATCGACCTAACCCAGGCCATTCGGATGTATCGTAGAAAGGTAGCAAAACTATTTCCTGCTTTTCGTTCGTGCTCGTCTCAGAACCGGCTCAAGACCTTCGCGCGAGCCTATCTATTCACAGCTTGGAGAAAATCTAATGACAATTGCGAGGCGTGGGACGGCGTAACCGACACAGCCGACAGTTGACGGAACGCTATGGCATTCCGCGTTCAACGCTTTGGATTTGGATCGACGAATTTGTTCGCCGATGCAATGGAATTCCGCGTAATCCAACGATACTGAATGTTCAACGATCGAAACGGAATACGAACAACACTCGTTTTGCTAATCGCTCGCGGCAGCTTGAAATATCCATGATCTCCTGCTGCGAAAAATAACGCGGTAACTTTCCAAATCTCGCCAACTCTTTGCCTTCGCTCTAAACGAAATTTACAATTTGTGAAAACTGAAAGAATTCGATAAACTAGGTTAAAATTTTTCTCCCGCGTATCTAAATGTAAAACGATTAAAAGCCATTCGAGAAACCGATTCGACGCGAGACCCACGAAACGAGAATGAAATTTCAAAGACTTTTAACGCGGTGCGCGCTCCGTTCTGGCACAGACAATAAGGAACTGAACAAAAAAAGCTTGTCAATTATATTCCCCGATCGGGGCCGTCGCGTCGCGTCGGCACAAACGCCATTATTTGTTTAAAACTAGCAGGGGTTCCGGGCCGGATCGATATCTCGTACAATATCTGAGACTCGCGTTGTGCTCGGATTTCTCTGAATTTCGGCGACTCTGCGTTTATCCGTGCAACGCAAACCACGTGCAGTTCGGTGCACGGGTTTCTCCCAATTAGAAGTTAATGCCGCAATAATGAATTCCGAGAAAAACTGATTCCGATCTCGAAAGCTTTGCTACGGAATAATAATAGTTATCGCGTTTCTTTAATTTCTTCAGATTTCATCGTTGGGTAATGAAACGTCAGGGGTGTCAGGTGTCAAATGTCAGGTGGACTTTCCGTAAACGGAAAAATCTCATTTTGCAAGGCAATTGCCCAGGCCCGTCGAGGATCCTCCTTTATCGAAAGTAATCGTGGAACCGAAACGTTTCCGAACCCTTTTAACCCTCGTTCTCCTAATTGGCACTGAAAACACGAAGAGCATTCTCGGGATCGTCATAATCGCGGAAGAGATTGCAATTTTTCAGTATAGAAATTCTTGTGCGATGCGCGTAGGAATCTGACATGATTATGCGAACATAAGAAGCAGCAGGTTGTAGGTACCTTTCGAAAGTTCGAGCGGTTCTACTCGCGGATGTCGATGGTGCACTTTAACCTTTCGTCCACTGTAAACGCAGCGTACCGATGCACCTTTGCTCGCGTACACTCGGCCCTCGATTCACGGATTATACAGGTATAACGAAGGGGCAACGAAGGGGCTGTACACTGTACACGTTCTTCCAAAATATTCTTCTTTAGATTCTTGTAAATAGAATCGTAAAGAGCGGTACGGTACATAGATGTACATATGTACGTACGGTTCAACTTACTTGAAGCGTTCGACGTTCCGGATCGCGGCAAAGAGCCCTGACGAAATGTGGATCCAAATAGTCCGTCATAGTAGCCTATCTGCACGTAGACTACTCTGCGATCCTTTTATCGGCGTGGTCCCTTGTCCCGATAAAGGATTTCTTTCTGGACATCGCCACCGAACGGTCACGACGCTTCCGACTGTCTGGCCCTCTTGGAGGCCTTCCTCGGAGATCTTCTTTCGGTCATTTAAGCTCGAGCCATCGATCGTCTCGTCGCCGAGTCATCGATCTTCGCGAAACGTTTCATTTTCGCTGCGAAACAGTTTCGCTTCTCGCGTTTATCGTCCATCAAAGAACCCATGCACGATCGACGGAAACATTTCTGTTTAAGCGTGGACCAACGTGCGACATTTCGTCAGAGTCGTTGGACGCTCTTCTGCTGTACCGCGTGGACCGCCGCGGATCGTGACACGAGTCTGTAACAAACAGGGAAAAATAAAATAAAATACAGTGCTACGTTATTTTGTAAGCTTATTCTACGCGTATGTGCGAAGCTCGGTTGCTAACTTGTATTATTTTTTAAAAATCTGAACGCGCCAACAGTTGTTCGATCTACCGTATATTCGGACCAACGTGCAACCTGCAATGCGCAACGAGCGACAAATACCGGAGCAACGGTGCGAGGCGCGGCGCGCACGTCCTCGACTTGCCTTCTTCTCCCAAGTCCCAAGGCAGTTAGGTATACGCTGTTATTCGCGTGACGTTACACGCCCAAGGTCGGCGAACGAACCAAGAAATCGACGGTTCTTCTCCCAGCACATTTGTTTTCATCTGGTTTCACGCGCTGGCCCTCCGTTCCAGATTTAAATCGTTCTCCGCCCGAATCGAATCGAATCGAATCGAATCGAATCGAATCGAATCGGATCGGATCGGATCGGATCGCGAAAGGTCGACGAGCCTATTTCCAGTTCGCGCTCGCTATCATTTCCCTGCATCTATCCGCAGGTGTAGCACGCCTTAATAAGCGACTTCCGTCGCGCTTATAATTCATCCTGCGTATTTCGCGATTCATTCATGATTTGTAACGGTAGTTTCTTTTTCGTTTGCAACGCGGCGCGGCGCGGGTCGGACAACACCTCCGGGACCAAACTTTTCAAAATTCTGATATCCACGAGCGAGACGACGTTATCGATCGCAACCATTTTATCGAATTATCGGTTTCAGTCTTTTCCTTTCTGATATTATCGACGATAGACGGTAGTTCGGAAATAATGTCTGGTCTCGACAATAGAGCCAGTGGCTTGGGAAATTCGGCCGGCGAACTCGGCCAACCATCAATTTTTCCCCAAGTCCGACGATTCTATCAACGGGACGCAATTTTACGGGATCTAAAATGGCGAGGCGCGTTTATAACGGAGGCCTATGGGAATTGCCGTTCCAGTCGTCGCTGAAAACGAAAACGGAGGCGGAAAGCACAGCCCGATAATAAGCTGCGCAAGGGATCGAGTTTCGCAACAATGGTTTTCCGGTGAGACAGTTTTAATCTCCGATGTTGGTTCTTATTAATCCGAACGGAGATACTTTCTCTTGCATTCTACAAATTTATAAATGCTACGATAGCACGAGAGCAAATGGCAGACGAAGTTCGTCCAAGGCAGTGTCAAGAACCTAACTGATCCAAACTGTGGAGAATTTCGAGCACAGAAGCGTCCCACGGACGGATTTTTCGATAACCGGAAGAGGATCGATAGATGAGATCTGAAAGTAATTTTGATTGTCCTCGGTCAGGCTGAAAATGCGATCGCAGATTCGATAAAAGGAAGACGATCGCAGGAAATGTCGCGAAGGGAGCACAAGTAGCCAGCTCGGGAGAGGAACGGGCTACAACGACCTTGCAGATCGTTTCTGTTTGGATTCCTGCTGCTCGTTTTATTCATCCTCTGCTTCTTCATCTTCCCGTAGTCCCGCGCCGCTCTTTCTTTCTTCGTTCCCAAAAGAAACTTGCTGAGCCGGCGCGACGCGGCACGACGCAGCGCAACCCGCCTCGCGGCGCTCGGTTCCCGGTTCTCGGTTCTCGGTTCTCGGTTCTCGGTTCTCGGCTCGTTCACACAACTCGTCCGTGTCCGTGGCCGTATATGCACCGCGACTCGTACGCATCGTAAGAAACGGTCAAGGGTTCAACTCTACTCGATTCCGATTGTTCGCTTGTTTCCTGGTTCGCAAAAATCGATCATGCGATAAAGGGTACAATCACAGTTGAAAAAAAAATTCATGCGTTTCGAAATTACAGCAACAAATTGTAAATATACAATAAAGATCCATAAATCGTGTTAAATCACAGCTCGAAGCTCTATTGAATGCACATTACACCGGATATTCTCCTCCGAACACAGAAATTAGATAGCGTCGCTATTGTCGAACCTATTTCGTTCAGAAAATTGACAACACCGATTCGCAGTGGACTCGATAACTCGGAATTTACATTAACAACGTCGATAACACTTGACATCGCGAGCACGATAAAACGGAATATTTCAGTTGGCTCGTTCCGGTAACAATTCTTTCCCTTTCCCTTTCCCTTCCCTTTTCCCCGTGATCATCGACGAGCGCCGACGCGCTTTAATTAAAGCCGAGAGCGTATCATTTGCATAAATTATATCGAGGCAACGTGTTTATTAATCTTCTTATTATTGAAAGTGGTTCGCGTTAATTAATATTAATGCCCCGAACAGATCGATATTGGTTTTACGTCAACGAAACCCGGCTCGTACGTATTATACGTTCCTCGGGATGAAAATTCGATCATTTTGCATTTTCTGTTTCGACGAACCCCGAGAGGCGCTCGATTTCTTTCCGTTTGGCGCGCCATTGATTTTTATCCGTAACGATCCGTACCTGGAATTAGCTGTTGGGGTTGACTCCAAAGAATGACGCGTCGCGTCGCGTCGCGGTTACGGAAGCAGCGAACGCGTTGAAGCGGTTGGCATAATGGCGTATCGCTACCCTCTTTATTGGATTTCGTAATGATCGGCGGCAGGAGACGCGACAGTTCGTGTTTGTCGGCAGTTTGTCGCCGCATCTATGTTCTATGCTCTACGCTCCACGCTCTGTGCTATCCTGTACGCCGTGGGGAGTCGAGCAAACGATCTAGATTGAATCGGGAGATGCTATCAACGATATTGCGGACAGTGTTTGGTGTCACAAAGAACCGTTTGTGTGCAACTGCACACCGCAACACGTTACGCGTCCCTCGTTTCGTGCATCGTCGCAATCCGTGCCGCGTTTCGTACCAGCCCCCCAACCGATATGCCTGTGTAACGCGACGAAAACCTGAAATGCGTGACACCCTGCCCCCCCCTACTCTCCCCCTACTCTTGGAAATTGATTCGGTGCAATCTCAGGGAAACATGCGAACATGCACGGTCCGCGTAAACGGACTCCGATTCTCCTGATCTACGCATCTTCTTTGCCCCGCGTTCCTCGCGTTTCTCGCGTTCCCCGCGTGCCCCATGTTTCGAACGCAGTTACGAAAGCGTCCCGTTACGCGAATTATCCTAGATCTCTATTGTGGGACACTCGGTCCGCTCTCGGAGCGATAATCGCCCCCGTCGCGCGTCGCGCGTCGCGATCTAACGCGGTTATCGAACGACGCGTCTTTGATAGTTCGTCTAGTCGAGGCTCGACCTCTGAAGAGATCCTTGGCCTACTACCGCGTATCTGCATCGCTGTCAACATAACAACGCGCAACGCGAGCCGACGCTACCGTTACCATTAACGCTGGCTAACGTATACACCAGCCCGCGATTAGAAACGCAACCAGCGACCTACGCCACCATAATACATGTACGCACATCCTCATTAACGGGGCGTTGCGGCCTGGCCTGGCGTGGCGCGGCGTGGTTCGACTCGTTCGTCCCTACTAGTTATCTACCCGCTCACGGTTTTTTTTTTCTATAACATTTTATTAATTCGACTTTGCACGCCCTCGTTGCATCCCGACGATCACGGCACGAGCGCGATCAATCGGACATCGCTAATTGCAAGTAGGTACATTAGGTTCGCGATTTTTCCGTAAAACAAAAGTTTAGCTAGGAACACGATACTGTGCGGCCCTGGCGGCGACTTTAAAGTGTAGAGTCTAGAGTCTAGAGAAAGTGCCGCACTCCACGCGAACGAAGTACCTGTCGCGTGTGCCCTTCCGGTTGGAGGACTCGGCGCAGCTCGAGAAGCCATGGGAGATGGGGCGAGAAGGGGGCGAAAAGGGGGTGAACGGGCAAAGGGGAGAAAAGAGGGTAGCCGCTAGAGATCAGAGGGTCGCCGAGTCGCCGAGTCGCCACCCTTTAGTCACCCTTTGCGCTAGCTCTCGAGGCGCTTTCCCCGCTTCCGATCCTTGGGATTCGCCGGTCCAAAAAAGTCACGCAAAGCCTCCGGGTTATGTTCGTTTCGCGGAGTATTCAAAATTCCGGACGATAGAACCGTCTTTAAGAGAAACCGTGCCACTCGATTTCCCTCTGCAAATATCGAGGATGCCAAGGGACAGCGTCGTCGTTTAGGGACCGCTCGACCCGAGACCTTGCGAACGAAAAACAGAATGCTGGACACGAAACGCTAATTATTCCTACAAGTGTTTCGATTTTCAAATCCCAATTAAAGTAAGAATCAACTTCCAAAGTAGAGGTGCTTCTAAAGATATCGCAACATATACATACGTATAGGTAGGTGCTCAATGTTTTCGTGCAAAAGTAACGAAACAATTGAGCAACGTGATTCAATGGGGAAGAACCGTCGCGCGTCGGGTAACTGACTCGGTCGAGAGCAAGCTGCGCCGAATAAGCTACGCGTTGCCGAGTAGCATTGTCTATTGTTGGCGGGGTTTCCGAGAGCTATTAAGATCCACGGAATCGCAGAGGATTCACAGAGCAAAGTATGGCAGCGGGTCCGCGATGTCTGCGAATTTTCCCAACCGAGTGTCGATTATTGCGTTTTCCAGGCGCGAAATCCGCTTTTCCTCGGTTCGCACACTCGCAGCAAGCACGAATAAAAGGTGCCCTCCGATGAAACGCGACGCGACGCGCAGCCGAGTTCGCAGACAAATCTAATTATAACACGGCTAACCATTTTTGCTGGATCCATTTGTTCCGTTGGTAATCCCTCGAACGGTCAACGATCCGATGCGATTATCGCGATAACATTATTAACATTAGGTGAATTGGGTTACGAGCACGCTGCTTCGGCTTCGGCATCGATATTCTCTTTCGAGAGAATAAATGGGTAAAACTACTTTTAAGAAACAACACACCCGAATCAGTCGTTTCGCGAATTTTGATGAAGATCCTCGAAGAAAACGCAGGAAAATCGAGTTGAAAACGGGTCTGACACTAGAAAATGGTAAAACTACTCTCCCCCGGTCGGTGTACCTAACCGCGATGCGTGGGATAATTCTCATCGTGTTATTATCGTCCTCCACCGCACGGCGTACGCATGCATTCCGCGCACAGACGCACAGACCCCCAGCCCGCGTACACGTTGAAGCTGTAGCTGAAGCTGAAGCACGCTCGCGTACAGGGTAACCCGCATTCTTGCATTCGACATAGACATTTTATTTAGAATTTAGTCTTGTCGAAACGATAAAGCACGACGTGCAAAACGTGCGCGAAAAGCGCACGCGTACAAGATCATTTGATGCGTATCGAAACGGTGCCTGTGTACCTCTTATCAATTTTGAGAAACGCTTGCCACCTCGCTATAGAAGAACCAAATCGACTCGATCTTTCTGAAATGTGTGCAACAGAAAATTGATTAAAGCAAACTAGTAATAATTGGAAAGCGCGTTTCAATGTTAACCGTTCCTACGGCAACCCTAACGGCTCGAGTTCGTTTGTATCTAAATATACCAACCGAGGAACAAGTTATTCTACGCTCTAGACTCTATACGGTGTCGTTCCTGTTCGACGTTTTCTGTGTATAATCTACGGAGCCGACTCCCATGACTTTCGCGTTAATACGACGGCTTACTTTTATTTTATGCCGAGCGACTTTACAACAACGTAATGCCGCTTCCGTCGCGTCTTCTTCTTTTGCTTCTTCTCCTTCTTCTTCTACTTTTAGCCGCGCAACTGGTTCGTGATGCGTAAGCAGCGAGTATCGCGCTAGCAATTTTGAGGTAATGGCGCTCCCCGCTGTACTTCCGCTCCGCGCTTCACAATCAGTTTCGCCCGTAACGACCAACTTGGCAATTTTCCCCCGTTCAGTTAGCTACGATATTTGCTCAACGCTACGTAACTTTGGTCAGCGAAGATGCTTAACCTAACGAACATCCGCGAAATTATCGACGCGGATCGACCCTGTTCAGGGTTGAACAGTGTGTGCCACTGTTATTACGTACTTGCAGCGATTCGAAAATGTTCAAACAATGTTTGTTACCTACGCAAACGAAAGAAGCAATCGTAAAAATAGGGCGACCCCTTTGTGGAGTAGCTACGCACGCACATCGCTCGGTTCTCGGTTCTCGGTTCTCGCCGCTCGGCACCGAGTGTCGAGGTAAAAAAGCCGCTTCCGTTTGACCATCTGCCGATTTCAGGAGGGAAACGTTCCCCGCTCGACGCGTACTCTCGTACGAGAGGTCGCATAATTCATTTTACTCCGTGCAAAAGACCAGCCTTGGGAATTCGTGCAATCTAGTCGGGATTCCGCGCGTTCACGATTCTCTCTGGTGAATTCGTGATTCCTACGGCTTGCGAGGCAAGGCTAAACGACACGCATCATCGGAAACGCTGCATTTCTCGGTCACTAAAGCGGGCAAATTTCCCCATTATTTTAGCACCACCCGATAGAACCAACGAAATTGGATCAATCGGAGACAAAGGATTCGAGGCATTAGATACGACTATACGACTACACGAGCAAAAAGCATTATGCGTAAGGAGAATTGCGTAGAAAATCGGGACCAACCACGCGAGCCAACGTCGTTCGAGAGAACTAGTTTAGCGATCATCATTTACGCGGGCATCGCTTGCTGCGAGCATAATCGGTGGTCTTTCCCTCGTCTTTTTGGAGTTTATGCAAGTCTTTTGACTCGCAAGCGTGTAATCTGACGACTCGCGCAGGAAACTCGCAACCGGCACGGCACGACGCGACGCGACGCGACGCGACGCGATGCAGCGCAGGTAGTTCGAATAAATTATAGCTTGATCATCGCGCGAACCCATGCGAACGAACAGCTCATCGCTCGCGTCTTTTCCTTGGTCGGGACAAGTGGACTACGGGTGAATTTTAAAGAGAAAAGCGTCATCGTTCGCTCAAATTCTCAGAAACGTATAGATAGAGGAAACGACGCGAACTCTGTTATTGCCGGTACGCGGTGGTCGATTCTAACTACGTATACGGTAGCCATACACCTACCATAATTCTGGTAGTGTGGATTACTCGCGATAAACAGGCCTGTCTCGAGCCTGTTTCTCGATCCGTCGAACCCGCTGATTATTTTCAGATACGTGCGCAGAAATCTGCGAGAGTCTGTGAGATTAAATGTATAACTACAACGCGTGAGAAACTTCGAAAAATTCCCAACTAAACTTTACTTTACAGCATACATAGCCACGCACTGGCGTACGCGATAATGGATTTTCCCAATTTCATTTGAACGTCAACTTGACCGGAATCGGCCTGGGTGATCGATTGCCCGAGCAAGACGCAAAACATAATACACCGGACAATAGCCTTAAGAATAACCTAGCCCCGGCCATTGCCTTTATAAATCGATCGCGTTATCCTCTACGATCAACCTAATACTCCATTAAAGATTGCTCGAGCGATCGGATAGGTGGAAAGAGTGCGGAAATTCGTCGTCCTAAGTAAACAGAAGGCTGATGTCGAGAAGGATGGTCGAGTACACTTGGGGGGTGCCTACCTGCACCTACAGCTACAGCTACGGTCGGGTAATACGGTCGTAGCTACAGTCCATATTACCTTCGCATAATCGAAGAGCATGGCTAAAGCTTCGCAGACAAGTTTCACGTTTCACGTTTCAATTGAGACAGTGTGTTGGTTTACGTTTTACGCCTTGCGTCGCGTCGCGTCGCGGCGAACGTCGACGACGACGAATGCAACACCGTGACTATACCTGGATGGCTTCTGCCAGGAAATCGCAACAGCAGCGTTCCCTTTATTTTCCACTTCCATTTTCTTTTAGTACATGGTACCCTTCAGCCGGTTCTTGAGTATTTTAATTAATGGTATGGTATGGTATGGTTTCTAAAACCAGAGAAATTCCAATTCTTCCAAGCATGCGTGTCAAAGACATTGAAAAACAAAGTGAAGAATCTATAATTTATCATCGTTACACATCCTCGCATTTTCTGCCAGGCTTGGTTAACTCCATCCTATGATTTTATCGTAACAGCATCATCGCGTAGCAGCTTTTATCTCGTCCAAGAAATAACAAACCGAGTCGCGTATGAACGTATGAAACATTCAAGAGTATAAGAGAAAGATATAAAGGAATAAATACGATAACGCTGTAACGAGCTTGCGCGTGCGTATCGAGTCCGAAATCGCAACCCCGTGATCCATGGTTACCGCACGGTGACAGCAGGAATTTCATTTCAAGAAAATATTATTACCCATCGTTACCCACAATTTTCCATTGTTGCTAATTCTGCGCTTCAAAAAGACGCGTAGAAAGATACATGCATACACCGTTACGTCAATTATTAGTCCTTAAAAACATGAATTCGACCACATTCGCAACCTACTTACAATACTCGTTTCGATGTAAATATACACGTGTACAATTTACACTAACCAATTAACTGTTACGCGCAATACATAATAATAAAGTAAAAGCGTAGGTGACTATTTTTTGCATCGTGATTGATTAAAAATGCATAGTTTGTCGGTTTTTTCAACGTTGACTTTCGCGCAAGCTTCGACGTGGCCTACTATGTCCAGCTTACTTTAAATTCCACCCAACGAATCGTCAAACTGCTTTCTCTCTATCCTTTCGTTCGACAAAGCGTTGTCCTTCGGAAACCAGTAAATTTTAATTCTAATTCGAATTCCAAGTTTTATCGGTTGTTATAACTTTGTCGCTTTCTTTAATCGTAAACGAAACGACATTTTTCAACGAATTCTACCGGGTCACACGATATTAATACCGGAAGGAATCAATATCGTTGAACCGGTCCGTACAGTATTGTATAATAAATTTCCAATTGATCCGCTGTCTGTCAACTCTAAACTGTAAAGTCTAACTCTTTCGAACATTTAGCGGTAACACGATATTAATATCAAAGTCGGTCGATATCGTAGAATCGAGCTTCGAACCTCGGGCCGAAATACCTTGCCGAAAGTTCAAGAAAATCCCGCCGCGTTCTATAAATAGCAAACAATCGCTAGACATCGCGGAGCAAGAAGCAAGTAAGCCCTCTCTGTTCGCTGCTCGCTGTACAATGGCCCGCGAACCTCCCCTAACGAATCGATAATGCGTCGGTTTCAATAGGAGCACGCGAGGTCGCAAAGAGTAGCACGCGAGCAAAACTCACCTGCCCTACGATCGAATTCCAGGTTCGCGCACCTGCCGCCGCAACGCAACGCAACGCAACGCAACGTTGAAAACGTCTTCGCTACGCGCTATCAGCTACGCACTACAAACCACGCCGCTAGTCTATCACCCGAACGTTTACCTTACCAGTTATCGAATGGTATAAGAACGAATTGGCAGCAAGTAGCGTAACTCCCGCTTATTAATTTATTAATTTATTATCCAGGCTTTGGCGACGCATATAGAGAAATCACTGTACCAACAAATCGGAGGGAAAAAATCTCAGCTGTATAATACTCGGGATAAAACGAAACGAAATGAATATGTGTGCAAGTTCCAAGAGAACCAATTGTCCGAAAGCAAAATGCTTTCGAGTTATGTAGTAATCTCTACGTACATACATACATATCCAAAGCTAGAGAGTGGAATTCGTGAAAAGCGTAGAATGCAAGAGACGGACAAAGCGACGCGCAATCGAGGAACTGGCGCGCGGCGTCGACAGCGGTTCCGTCAACGGATACGCGGGAGTATTTGTTAAAAAATGATGACGTTCGGGACCGGAAGCAATTAGAGGAAGAGCTTGGCCGTGCGCGCGAGTTTCGCATTCGAATACTTTTTGGCAAACACACCAAGAGAAACCACCCTCGCCTTTCGCGCACCTCACCGACCCCCGCCGCGACGCGACGCGCCGGTCTAAAGTTTCATCGTCGAGAGCTTTGATCTCGATCCGATTTCTTTTACAGAGTCTTAGCGTAAAAAAAACTATGATTTCAAACCACTTGCGAGTTTCGAGGAAATATTTCTGTATATCAAGGTTAGAAATATCGCTTTGTTATTTAGAGTTACGCGAAACAACATGAGCAAAGTTTCGAAGCACTTGTAAATATGAATCACATGAAAATTACGTTTTCGCGATTCGTACATCTGCGGCGACGGCAACGAAAAGGCATTCCAAGAATTCCACGAGCGATGACGTTTTCCCTCTGGAAATGCTACGCGACGATTACACATCGAGCCCCTCGAATGCTCCTCACGATCGATCTCCGGTGATGGTCGATCGTCGATCGTCGATCGTCGATCGTGGCAGAATGTCGTGCACGGGTCACGCGATTTAATGCCACTTGAATGACTCTTCGGCGGTCGTTGTTCCAACGACAATGAGCCGAGCTGATACGTGGTCGCGCATATTTAGCCGACCACTTCCGGTTCCCCGCGCACGGCATACACGGCATACGCGGCATACACGGCATATACGGCACACACGCGGCATCCCTCGAAAACAACCACGGTATGTGTGCTTGAAACGAGAGCCAGCCGTCAACCGCGGCAAGGCGTTTTCGTACAGGGGATGTCTGCGCGTCGAAAAGAATTATGCTCGGTCAAGAGATCGGAAAGAAAACCATTTTTCGGAATTATTTTTTCAACCGCGTAGGACTTTATTTTAACGCATCGGTTTATCATAGAAAGGACCATTCATCGATGCTGGGTATTATTGTCCTAATCCTCCTGTAATTCGCTAACGTTTGCACAATAATATATGTATGTATGTATCTGTCGTACAGTAATCCCCGTTATTATTGTACGTATTAATATATTATTGTAGCAAAAGGGTAAAACCAGCATCTGGAAGGGTGCCCCGCACATTCGCGAACACGATAGGCAATACACGACGAATGAAAGTAATGAACACGCACATGGCATACGGCATATGGCGCGTCACGTCGCGTCGGTCTACCCTGTAATTAAAGCTTCACCCCTTTTCACCTCAAAGGTGCAAGCACAGGTGCGTAATTAAGATTTTACTCGTTTTCGTCTACAACCTTCCAGTTGCACGGCAACGAGGATTTCAATGGACCGTCTACGAAAGCTCTGTAGATAGAAACAGATCGCCTACGCTTTCGCTTTTCTTTTTTCTTACAATTCGAATAAAATATTATTCTAAGCGCAATAATTTTAAAAGACGGAGTTTGGACGGAGAGTCTCGGAAGCTGCATGGAAAGTGATAATCGGCCTTTCCCGTCACCTTGGTCACCCCCTCGGAAAGAGGGAACGAGGCAAATTCGAAGACGCAGCCATCCCTCGAACCTTTTCCCTTGACAAAATTTCCGAAGGGATCAGGAAATTGCCATGAAATTACCCGAAAATTGATGCAACACACAGTTTAACATGATGCGTGAACGCGTTGCCGCATTCACCCCCACGAGGAATCACAATTTGTTACCTAATCTTTTTTTATACGATATAGCCACCCTCTGAAATCTCAGTCGCCGTATAACCCTAGCGTACACATAGGTGCATGTACACCTATGTAGATATACGGTATACGGTATACGCTCGACCGTAGTGGTACCTATAATGAAAGTCTCGATTGAATTTTTTCTCCCATCTTCGTACGAGAATTTTTCACCGAGTCGGACGGAATTAATAAATTTTCATAGCGATGCGTTCGCGCTCACCCTAATGCGATTCGGATTGAAAAAATTCAACCATGAAACGAGCAGAAATTTCTGTTCGCAAATTGAACGAATTCGCGGAACGTGTAAACCGTTTAACAGCAACGATTAAACTGTTATACCGCGTCTGGCCGAGGGGACCACAGAAGAAGAACACAGAGTAGATGATGCGAGCGAAAAGAAGTTATGCGAAGCGTGTGACCGGATGCGATCGAGCGGCACAATTCGCCGGAAGCAAGGAGCCCTCGAAGGTGATGCACGGCCCGAAGGATGGACTCGTTTCGAGGATTTCCACCGAGATTCGATAAGATCGCGGATGACTCTCGAACCGAGCCAGTGGAACATTATCCTGGAGTTTCGTTTCTCGTGTCTCGTTTCTCGTTTCTCGTTTCTCGTTTCTCGTTTCTCCTCTCTCGCTAACTGGCTCCCAGAGTTCCAGAGAGTGCTCAACGACAGTAGGGCCCTAAGTTTGTTGCGCAATTTCATCGCACCATTGTGCTCCTTCGCTCGACGCGCCGCTACTTTCGCAAAAATTTAGCACAGTTTCTACAGAAACCGATTCTACGTAAACACTCTTTTTCGCCGTTTCTATATTCTACGTATACTGCACGGTATATAATATGTCTCGCCAAAAACATTAACGATTGTTCGCCTTGTTCCGTTTGGAATTATAATGATTACCGACGCTTGGCTTTCGATTTCTGTTCAATTACGAAATAGCGAGTCGAACAGGCGAGTGAACATAATTATATATTTATTTTGCGAACGTAAACGAGGCCTGGCGATTAGAATGCGTTTCAGCGATTGATTTATGCGAACAACGTTGTGACACGTCGCACGCGTAGGACTCGCTGCGTTCTCGTAACGTTACACGCACAGTGGGTGGAAAAATTCGAAGGTCAGATTTCGAAAATGTTGCCATAAAAAGCGGAATATAAATAGCATCTTTGTGTCACCCGCTAAGGTCAAACCAACTTTTTTCTTGCGCTACCAAGAAATTACCATTTTCATCTACGAAGTTATAACAATTTTCCAATTTTTCCAACTACCAACTCGTAACCATGAAATGGTTAAAACAGCTGAATAACAGTGTCCGTCGGGGATTCGATCGTGCCAAATGCAAAGCAGGAAGAACGCAATCGCGCAAGACAAGCTAGCAGGCTAGCTTTCCATCGCCTCGTTCGAAACTTATGGCAACGCAGCGCTCAGCGGCTCGAACGGTGCGCGCCCGATTTTGGCCAGGTTAACCACGCGACAGCAGGAACAGTACACGAACAATTTAAATAAAACAGTAGGCCGAGCCTTTAAAGTCGCGGGTGTCGCAAGTCGCAAGTCGCAACGGCCACGAACGCGAACGTAGCAGAGCGGGTTGATCGTAGGAGGGAGGAAGGAAGACAGGAAGACGGTAAGAGGGATCGAGTTGGCTACCCGTGTACGTATCGTCTGGAAAGAGAAGGTAAAAGGAATACATGTGTTCGGATAGATAGACAGGCGTACAGAGAAAGAGAAAGAGGGAACGTGTTCAGATGGAAGAAGAAAGATAACGGAAGAAGGGGAAGAGCGCACGCTAAGACAGGTGGTGCGGATAGTAACGTCTAACGGAAAATGTAGGCTGTGGGTCACAATAGTAGCTTATGCTTTATGCTTTATGCTTTATGCTTTATGCTTTATGCTTTATGCTTTATGCAGCCACATTTTATCGTGATTTCAGGCTGCGAATTATAAAAGAGAAAATTAGATGATTCGTCCTTCTTCGGAAAAATATTTTTACTCTTGCAGAATGACAAATGTTCAGGTTCTCGGTGCAAATATTTGTCGTACACTTGGTGCGAATACTCCATGTATACATTCTACATACGTATTTGAAGAAAAAGTCGAGTCGACGCGACGGATAGAAACGAGAGTACGGATCGATTGGCTTTCAGCGATGGTAGTTGTACCGGTCACGGGCCCTTCGCGAGCGTGCTTCGCTCGTCAAGCTTCTATGAAAAAAGAAATGTCCGATGTGCGCGCGTCTAACGTATGCAACTTGTGCATACGGACACAAGAAACGCAACGAAAGCAACGAAGACGAGGAAGGCAAGAAAGGCAAGCGTATGGGTGGTTCGTCATATGGGTTACCTCGAAGCAAGATCGCGGCTAGAAGGACAGACTAACGGAAGTGAATTTTTTTTTTCCTACAGTCGCGTTTCAGTAATTTCGCGCAGCGGGCAGGAAAACTTGAAAATATTTCTGCCCGGTAATTAACGTCTTAAGAGCTTCGGAAACCATGCTGGGACCACATTCTTTTCTCCGTGACACGGAAGATTGCGATCAGACGTTATTTTTCCGTGGTTTTGGGTTCCTCGCGTGTTTCCAAGTTTTCGTTTCTCGTTTCTCGTTTCTCGTTTCACGCATGCGAACAATTATTTCATCCGACTGCGTATCCAAATCGTTTCGTTTGGCTTTGGCAAACTAGTCCTTCCAACTTCTCAAAGCAACTCGAGCCGTTCGATTCGACTGAAAGATTGCGTTCTTCTTTTTTTCTGTTAGCCAGTACAAAAAATAGAAGCCAGAGGATTGGAAATTTTGTGAAAATTCTCTTACAAGAGTTCTAAACAAACTTTGCATTTTAATAGATCAAGAATAGATTTCGATTTAGTCATGCTCTCGAGGTTCCCCCAGAGACACGATGAATTTAATTACGTAATAACTTTTACTTTGCGCTTCCACACATCCCGGCTAACTCTCGTGTATCGATTTTAAATTCAAGGTAAGCCGTTTACCCTGGTCAAAGAACTATGACCAACGCTTTATGAACCACGAAACCGATAGCGAAACCGTGTAGCGTTATAATCGACGTCGACGAGCTTTCTTAGGACGTAAGGATTTTTTATTTTCTAACGTGCGTTCGTTCTTTCGTTCGTTCCTACGGAAAAAAAAAGAAAGAAGAATAAAGTCCCCAGAGAAATGGGTTCATCGTCGCGCCGTTGTACCCAGTCAACCTTTGCTTGCGCTTCGCTTCTCTATTGGAGACAGACTACACCGCGATTACGCGGTATATTGTACGAGATTCGACGGAACTGGAAAGCTCACGAGATTTAGCGTTCGAAAAGCGGTAACGATGCAGCAATAAACCAACGAGCCAGCAAACAAACAAACGAACGAACGAGCCACCCTGTAATTTTTCTTTTCGCGTCTCCCGTGCAACGAATCATAAACGAGAGGAGCGCGCCAGACGGCATTGTCCTTTTCTCGTAGAGCATTACGTAAATGAGGGTACACCGTGACCGTACACGTTGAATCCGCGCGAGTCGCAACGTCTCCGCGTGTCCTTCTTTCCTTCCGGTTCTAATCATCGCGCCGCGAAAGACAACACAGTCGCCGAAAGTGTTCGCGACATCCAGCCCGACAATGTCAACTTATTTTCAGCTTGTTGACAGGGCAGCTAGGAAATATTGCGCTCCGCTCTTTTTAATTGATCCCCCACTTCCAATGGTACGAGGTCTAGCGCTTCAAACGCGTCAGTTTCTCCGTTATATAAACGCTCGCCCCATCTCCTCTTTCACCCACCCTTGCCGTTTAAAGAAAAACTTTTTCTTTAGACGGCCGTCCTAGATTACAAAATTGACGAAAGGCAGTTCGCGCTGGTGCGTCCCAGTTCGCGGACGACTTTAGACTTTAGATCTCGTCCGCGAGGCGACTCTCGACGCTCGACGCTCGACGCTCAACTCTCGACTCTCGACTCTCGACTCTCGGCGCGCAACGTGCGATTAAAACACGGGAACTCGAACGGAAAACTTATTCCCGATCGTTATCCGAGCGAGTCGATCCGCCTCGAGTGACATTCTTTCATCCGAGACGTCTGCCACGCCACGTGCTTCAAACGCGGTGTGTCTCTGTTCAAACAATCCGGCTGACATTAGATACTCCGAATCGCTCAACAAATATTTTCGCGCGCTTTGTAACTCTCTCGAAATTGCACGAGCCGTTCGCCAGGCGAACATGCGTGGCAAAGGTTTCCCTTGCGACTACTACATATGTATGTAGCGGTAAACGTTGCAGAATGTTTGCGGCACATATTCACGTTCATTTCGAGTTTCGGTTTCTGCAGAAGAATCCTTCCGGACGAACCGGACGATCTTTTTGCCCGTTTGAAGTTACGCGGTCGGACTCGGTACAATACACGCCTCTGCTTGGAATCCCGATCGGATCATCGGCTTCTAACTGTTCGGAGGAACGGAGGTACTCCCGCAAGTCCCGTAACACTAGCGAACCGCGTAACACTAGCTTCTCGCCCAGAAACTCAACATTTCCGCGAGAATCGTGACCAACGTAACCTAATTTACCGCGTTGCAGCAGCCATCGCGTGTCTTAATCGTTCACCTATAGGCAGATGCACGAGTGTCACGCCGCAACAGCTGCCCACCTGCTGTTGTGTACCTGTCGACTATTTCTCTCTAACGACGCTCCTTCGACCCGCAAGGAAACGTGATTCCCGATTCCCGTACAGTACCATGCTCGACCAAAGTACCGCACAACATTATAGGACGTTCCATTCACACCCTTCGCGTACATTGGACATGTCCTATAAAGCGAGCACACTATTTCGATCTCTGTGGGAAGTGTACATTTTCTTCTTTCAATTGTACGAACAGTTCAAATTATATGAAACGTCCTCGCGCGTCGTTTCGATAGGACTAGATATGCTCGCCACTGTACCACGGTGTACGAGAGAATCACGGCATACGAGCGACAACAACAGAACTCGCGAGACTTTCTCCGATACAGATTCATTTCCCGTGCCGAGCGGCTTCCTGCGCGAAGGAAACAATAAATGCTTTCTCCGTGACGGAAAAATTTCAACGAACAACGAACAACGAACAACGAACAACGAAGAATGAAGAAAAAGGAGGATGCGTTCAACCAAACTTTCTTCTCCGCGTTTAATTACAATCCAAACCATTGTTAACAACAAATATGACCAACTGCTTGCCAGGCAAAAGTATGAGCGCGAGTAACAAAACAATGATCTAGGCACGTTACGACTATGCGCATGATTAAATTGCACCGACAGGAAGCATTCCCCGATGCGCTCCTGTATCCTCGATCGATACAATTTAACTGCCTCAAGGCTGTTTCTCGTAGACAACGAGTACAACCATGATCTCGATCCTCGACGCGTTTGCGCCCACGAACGGGAAGTCGTGTGCTTAAAAAGCGGTAGAGTGGTAAAATGATAGAGGGGTTCGGTTTCCCCTCGCTATTTTACGTGAAATTTCTGAAAGAGCTCGCCAAAGGACATTGAAATTGAAATAGTCAACGAAGGATCACGAAACGAAACTGAAACTACACGTTATACGCTACGTTTCTACTTAATACGCTACCCACGTTCGAGACATTCCACAAGAAACTCGCTAATAACATCCTCCGCGGTCCGGGAGTTCCAATCCCTCGGGTTTGCAAATGCATGCTTATGTCGTTCTACTCGAGGACGCGGCGTTTACAGCTTTTCAGCGCGAAAGCTGTTGCTTCGTACATTCGTACTTGCAGGATCAATTTATAGAGTCCGAGAAACGCGACCTGTAGCCTGTACAAAAATACAATCAACAGTTACAACGATGGACGCTTCATTTCTACGACTACATACTTCCTGTGCACAAACACGATTCCCGACGTACGAAACCAGCGACTGATGACGCGCTATCGATCTGTCATCGATGATTGTTTCGTGCGCGAAAAACTGGTTTACGCGATACCGCGATCAACGATCAGAAGCGGGATAGAAGCTAGGAATTCGAAACTCGTGGCTTCTTCTTCTTCTTCTTCTTCTTCTTCCTCTTCTTCGAGGCAACGTGTACCACCACCTCCCTTTCACTCTATCCTCTCCTCTACCTCTACCGTTTTAAACGGGGAACGTTGCGGGGCTCGTTCCTTTCTTCCGCGGAGGCCACGCAATCACTTTTTTCGAGGTTTGCGTGAAACAGGTATGTACATTCGGAACGATTACCTACTGGAAGGTACGCGCGGCATTGGCAACGCGCCGACATAAATCCGAATTGCTCGCACGAACGAGAATAACCGAGGAGCTTCGCGGACATTAGAATCAAGATGTTCCGCAGAACCTTGATTTCAAATCAATTTCAAATAAGATTAATGCTCGACTCTGCTCTTAATCGACTCGTTTTCGAAAACGCTATTTGCAGATGTTCAATCTACGCGTTGAATTAAAGAAAAGAAATTGCGAACGAATATCGGATAAAATACGAGTCCGTAATGAGGTCTGGTTTACATTTCACGCTGGGGTGTCATGGTCCCCAGCCCTATCCCCAATTTATCCGGCTTCGAGGCCTCGGGGCTTCGGGCTTCGAGGCGACAGGCCCCAAGAGCGTGACAAAAAATGCAGAAATGGCTTTAGGCCGTGGACACTCGAACTCGAGTCTCTCGGAAATGTATGTATGTACCATTAAAAATTATTCACCGATGTATGTGCATATGAAAAGTTTTTGCGACCGTCATCGATATTCAGAACAATCGAATACACAAAACAAAAATATCCTCTCGACAACGAGCCATGCTTGCGATACTATTATATTTCATTCGTACAGGTACAGTGCACGAAGTACGCAGCATTTCATTCCGATAGAAAAGTTAGGCGGGAACGCTTTAAAGGAGATAGGGATCCTCCGTCAGGTGCCATTTACGAGAGACGAGAGACGAGAGACGAGAGACGAGAGACGAGGGACGAGGGACGCGAGACAGAACCGTTACCGGTTACCGCCAACAGGCTGGCACGATTTTCCAAAAGCTCGCGAACAAGCATCCTGCCCGGTACACAGCGCACAACATATTCGACGCGCGAACATCTTCTCGATCGACTGTTATAACAGGACACGGCTGGATACACAAACAAGTTTCGCGGAGAAGTTCACGGAGTGGTTCTCGTTAAAAAGGGAAAAAAATCGAATGAAAGGGAAGACTCACTCTGTTGCGTTGTAGGTAGGTACGTATGCAGCAGGTATTTACACGCGCGTCGCTACCACCGGCGATAATCCACGTGCTGAGAACACACTGGGCAACACAACGCGCAACGTGCACACAGGCAGACAGGGAGAGAGACGGAGAGAGAGAAAAAGACCGAACAACCGACCGACCGACCGACCGACCGACCAACAGACAGTCGGACAGAAACACACTCGCGGCAATGAACTAGGGACGAGGTGAAACGTCAGTATCACAAACGCGCGTTCGGTAACAATACGAGAAATACGTCGCGCGTTCGATATATGTAGATAGGTAGACCGATACAACACTCCGAAAAAGAAAAGGCACGGCGGGAAAAACGGTGGAAAAGACGAAGCGCCGCCACGAAAAGAAAACGTTCACTCGTAATCGTCTCGCGTGGCCGGCTGTGACTCTACTCCACTCTACTCCACTACTCCGGCTAGGCTCCGGGCTTCGGCAGTTCGGCGCGACACTCCGACGACTCCCCTCCACGCGTCATTTCTCCCACTACCGACACCACTTCTACTTCCAGTTTACACTTCCGATCTTCTCGGCAAAGTTCGCCAGTTTTCGGCACTTTTCGACACGATCGGCGCAGCGCGCGACGCGACGTCACTGCTGACCATTTAGAAAAACGATTACACTTTACGTTATGCGATAGTACTATTACGCGTATGGCAAATATAGTACTATATTTATTCTACTGCTAGACAGGATATCCTAAGCTAGCTAGAACATTAGCAGAATAGCATTTTAAGGAATAAAATAATAAAAGCTTTAGAGGCCATGCTATCGTTCGTTAAAAATATGTGTTCGATAAAGAAGGCATTAAACTGAATGTAAATTTTATTGTTCATTTGTTACGGAAAATTCAGCTCGCATTCGAAATTTAAATCAACTAAGGATAATGTAACAGTGTAGAGTATAAAACTGGCACGATCGACGCATACACAGTTGATACAAATAAAAATGCAAGCTGAAAAATCAAAATATTTTATTTAAAAAATTATATGTATCATGTAGTTTTCTTATTTTTACTTTCACCATTTTCGATGTTTACGTCTTTCTTCAACTCGTATATCTAAAAGAAAAGAAAAATGTTTGTATATACCTACTTGATAACTTACATATACAAATTGCACAGATACGTATACTTTGGATACCCTTAATGAATAGTATTTATATGTACTGTACAAAGCTGTGTACCTGGATGTACGCTTCGGTCAATGTTATCATTTGCGGTAGAATTTGAGTTACGTGTAAGTCTTGCAATTCGTACCACTGACCGGTAGCTCTGTGTAAAATGTGAACCCTGTATGTTCCCTGACCAGGCTCGCCGTCGTGAACTATATTTGCTACTAAATCGTATGTTGTACAAGGATGTCTCTGTTTCACTTCGGGCGTTAAAATATCTCCAAAATCTACATTCCTGAAAATAATATGCTATACAGTACATGCGAATTACAACCAGATTTTATTTTTCAGATATCAAAAATACAGAAAACACTTACTTCACTGGAAAATTAACTATAGTGGGATTCTTTTCTACGAAAAATGTGTTTTTTGTAAATCTCTGAAAAGGAGAATCAATATGAGCGTATCGATCGATTTTATAATTGATTATAGAATACCGTTCGATACCTACTTTTATGTAAAGTATCAGGTAAGGAGGAAGTTCTGTAATTTCAAATCTTTTCATAAAATTCTCCTTGTAAGTTTTATATTCTTTTTCAGTCACCGCATTAAACTTATTCAATAGCGTATACAAATTGACCTAGCAGAGTAAAAAAGATGTATATTTTGGTACAGTTTCCGTGCGCATATAATTATACTCGTACACTCACTTGAGGAATTATATTTTCAGTAAATTGGTCTTTGAAGAGAGGAGGCGGAGGTAAGTCACATGTTAAATATAAAAATGGACTCTCTGTTACCGTTTCACCGTATTCTACGGTATGAAGCAATTCGCTTCTTTGATTCTCGTCTAATTCGAGCGGTGGAATTTTTCGCGTATATATACGCATATGACCCAAAAACGTTTTGTACACTATACTAGAATCACGTTTTTTTGTACCGTTCAATGCCAAGTGCAAAGCATTTAAAAACCATGATAGAAAATCAATTGGATCACCTAAAAGTTTCATTTTAATATGTATACAGTGTATATAGAATCGGATGCGTTCGCGAATATTTTCACAACTACGTATTGCATTATATACCCTGTTCTGTGAACTGAAATCGTTTTTTACTCCACAATACGACAGCTTGTAACATTTCGTGTGGACTGACATGCGCTTTAAAGTTACGTGGGTTCCATAACTTTCTCATTAGTTCTCCAAAACGTTGAACTAAAAGGTAGGAAGAATCACCCGGTGGTCTTTTTACATGAGAATAATTAGACTCTCTTAAAAAGAAGTCCCTTAGAGGTGTGACATGAGAAAGAGCCTAAATAACATAATTTTCATTTTCTTATCGCTATGGATTACATTCAAATTATATGTATGTATATTTAAATACAACTCACTTGTAATATGACATTACAATAATCATTTGCTTTTATATTATTCATCCCCACGATACCTGGAGAATATAACGAGCCATCTATAGCTCTCGATAACTTATCGCTTTTATCCAACTGAGCAATCTGTGCTTTGTCGAATGTTGGATTCAAAACATATTTTATGTCGTCTAATGACGAATCTGAATAAGAATCATTTATTATTTTGCGTTGGCATATCTTCCAATCGCTATGTAAAATAATAAGAACATTAACTTACCAATTATTTCATAATTATCTGGTAAACAGTAAAATTTTAAAGTATGCAGATTAAGAAATACATGATGACTTTCTGCTACGCTATGTGTATACGCATGAGTATTAGTACCTCTACCCTGAAAATACTTTCCACATACCAAACAAGCGTACACATTAATTCTCGATAACGATACAGAACATAACTTTTCAAAATCGAAATCTAAAAATTGTCGATTTATCGTGTCTAAGTAAGGACATAGTCGTGGTGCTTCAGAGTTCGTCTTCATGAATTTAACATTTTCTAAAATAAAACAAATTAACAAATTTATAATCTAACCTATTTTTAGGTTAGAAACCAGTAACAAATACTTATTTACATATGTATATAAAAATGCGATCCCTTACTTTAACATAAGTCGATTTGATATAAAATAGTTCTAAAATAACGTACATTAATAATATTAAAAGCTTCGATTTAATTCAATACATAAATAAATTCAAGAATCACCTAACCTTACATTCGAATTGTGTAAACAATGAATTCTATCACTGACATTTCTGCTTACAGTGAAAATCAAAGATGAAAACAACTGTGAATGATTACAAATCTAATTATAAATACTTACTTTCGATATCATCATCCGTATCACTTTCATCCTCCCGCAACTTCCTTTTTTGTTGATTCTCCTGTTTCTTAGTCGCCATTTTCATTAGAGATCAAAGGCAGACATGTTTTCATATACCGCGGTATACCGGCGTAAATACTTCATTTGTACTATACAACACGAATAAGTCCACAAACAAATGACAACCAGCGAATGAAAAATGTCTGTTATCCAATTACGTAATAAGTTTAAATTAATATTTCAATTTTTATCAATGTCAATTGTACATAATAAATTTCGTAAAAATGATGAATTTATCTATAATAAAGTACACTACGTTCTTAAGTACAACTGTAAAACTGTATTGACTTTGTAGACTACAAATTCCAATAATCATTGCTGAGGACAAAGTGAGCTTTTCATTCGTCTTGTAGTCTTCTTCGTGAAACAGACGTCTTCCTCTTATGGATGCCAAAACAAAGCAGAAATTTTCCACAGAGCTTCTACTCTTTCTTTTCTATACTCAATGACTGTATCAGTCAGTCAGGTGCAGAGGAAATTTGTATAATCAGATGGGTTGATACGTTCACAGTAATCGTCATGGCTCCTTTCGTATGGAGTTTTAGAGGGAATATTAACCGGTTTTTAACTGATGTTCAAATATTACAATTCTTTCTCGTGTTAATCGGTCTGTTTAATTTGTCTGTGTGTCTCTACGAAGACCAAATTGGAAAATTCGACTGGTAAAATGTTTCGTATTCTGAAACAAATGTTGATTGTAATGCTCAAACGCGTTAATAATGCAGTAGCATGCTTCCGTGTTTGACAGTCTGCCTGCTAATCGAATTACGCTAAACGAAGAATTTATTTTTTTATTTACAGGAAGCAGAATTATGTCGGTAAAATTAAGTTCGCCAGTTTTGATACGGTCTCAACTGCAAAGAAAATTATTGTTGCTACCGAGGAAAATGTTATTGCCGCGCTGAACCTGAAGTCAGGTAGCCTATAAATATTAATATAAAAACGATTACGTGTCACGAATGAAATTTCTTTCGTACTTGTAAATGAGAGATTCCAGCCATTAATTACAAAAGAATATTTTTGCCTTTCAATATTTATATTATTATTATTATTGAAAGATGAAATGCTGGGCAAATTTTAATATGTTTATCCCATACTTGCTACTTTATTCAACTGAAATAACTGTATTAAAATTAACTATAGTTTCTATAGTGTACCAAAATGCTTATAGTTTTATATTATATTAGATTAGATTAGATTAGATTAGAATTAGGATACATATATCCCACAGTCAAAGGGTTAATTTCTGAAAAGTAACAAAGTAGATACATAGATTCATAAGAAACGTTGTTTATTTAGGACAAATTTTATGGAGACGAGTATTAGAAAAGGGATATGCAGGTCATATTCGTGCAATGGGAGGAGTTGCAGACGGAGATTTAGTTTCTGTGAGTGGAGGAGTACCAGCTATTGTTCGGGCATGGGATGTAGCCACAGGTCACATTCTTCATGAATGGCCCATGGCTGAGCAAAATCCGGAGAGGTTAATATTTATATTACTTTCTCACTAATATAACTGATTTCTATTACTGTCACTGTTATACTTGTTTCTATTAATTTCATTGTTAAAGATAACTTTAACAACGAAAAGAGTCACTTTTTAGTGACTCTGTAGTTCCAGTGTCAAAATTAACTTAAATATATAACATATTGCTTCCTAGTAATAGTAATAATAACAATTTACTGAACTATGTAGATTAATGGTGTATAGTGTATAAAAACGGTATAGTGTACATAGTAAGAGGTAATTATAATTATTGGTTTTTCAGACGTTTCTCTCCATTTATATCTTTTTCTACATTGGGATTGTACAGTGCTAACAGGTTTCTTTACCTTTATCTAATGCACAATAAACAATACATGTTCATTCACTCAACTATTACGGATTTCTCACATTTATATATGTATAATGTACATATAATTATAGAGTTAAATTTAATTGATATTCTCTAAATTGTCGTAATATAAAGTTGCAAAACAATTATAAGCAAAGAGAAAAAAGAAAATTAATATACTTTCGATATTTTGTAATAAAATTTTAGTATTTTATATATTTCGTACATATCACTAATGACTTCACTAAAGCACCAAATTTCACAATAATGTTTCGTTTATTTATATAAAATTTTCGATACTATTTAAATATCTGCAATTTTCTGTTACTATTCAGAATCAAAGATGTAAAATGGTACATAAAAGATGGTATGGTACATCACATTTTGCCCAGCTATAACAGCGATATTAAAGTAACATCGTACGATAGTAAGACAGGGCACAAACTCCAAACAAGGAAAGTCTATGGATCATTTATAAGTCAAGAAACAGAGTAAGGAACTAAATTAATATATAACTGCTTTATCTATTACATCCTATATTATTTAATCAGAATGCTAGTAATAACTTTACTTCGTTTTTTTCTCAGATGCGTTCTGGCAGCTCCGTATCTAGCATGTTTAAAAGGAGATAGCTCATTAGCTGTATTACTCTTGGTACACTTATTCGATTCGAATGCCGAGCCACAATCAGTTACGATAAATACAATATTTGGTGCTGGTGCACAAGGTCCGTATCACATAGAATCAGTGCTAGGCGAAGAACCTGTTGTATCGATTAGCGCAGATGGTAATCAAAGGAAACGAATTCTTGTGGTGAAAGACGTAGTTCCAATTCAAAGAGATATACCAGGCGATGCCGCGCTCTATATCGTTTCGGTTGACAATGAAAAAGTGCTTTTGGAAACAACATATAAAGCTGGAGTAAGTAAATACTTTGCTTCGATTTGTACCTCCACCTTGAGACTTCTTCAATATTGCTTCAATTATTGACACGTTAAATTGTCTGATTTTAGACAACTGAAATTACAGCCACAGAACTTCTAACATCAAAACCTATGCCAAATTTATCAATGAGTTTAACACATTCTTCATTGATATCACCAACAATTATGTCTTCGGTTTGTCCTCGACAAGCAAAAGGCATAACATGTCGCCATTTACTGTGTTCAGAAGATCACAGTGTTGCACTATTACAACACAATAAGTTAATATGGACTAGAGAAGAAGCGCTTGCTAGCATTGTAGCTGTGGAAATCATAGAGTTGCCTATGTCTGATAGGGAGCAGGCTATCGAAACAGAATTTGATCAGAAAGAAAGTAAGTACAAAATATGTATATCTGTTACGATTATTCAAGTACACTAAAAACCCGCGTCAAATCAAATCAAATCAAATCAAATCAACGAAATAACATTTTTATTTCATATTACTGAACTCACAAAACTGAACTCGTAGATAATACTATAATACATATGGCAAGAATTACAAGTAAAATGGCTTGTCGTTATATTTCATTGTAATCATGATAACAAAGTCATATTCTATTTTTATAATTTAATTTGTAACGAAAACAAATTAGATAAGTTGTATTAATTGTACTTTTTTGTGAATGGCTGCTGACAGGTATTGATGTAGACAGTTCATGTAAGTAGTGAAGCAGCAAGGGTTGGTTTGAAAATTACTTTGTTATCCTGCTATTGATTAGATTTATTCGCATGTGTTGATTGTTTCTTAGATAATCATGACAATATAAAGCGAACATTTTCTCTCTATTACTTAGGAAAATTGTTATAATGTTGCAATTAGTATCTGCATGGAAGTTTTAAATATTTTCTAATTTAATAAGTATTTCTCTTCTTTCGAAGGAGTTGTAAATTACACGTTTGGAATTAATAATAATCGAATAATAAATATCATTTATATTCAGTATTATGCATGAGTAATTATATAAATCCAGATAATTCAGAGCATTATTTGTATTTGCAAGTGTATAGATAACAGAATTTGAAAGTGATACTTGATTAACTCATTTTACAACCATGTCAACCACGTACTGTTCGTTACCGTTTTAGTTTCGGTTTTGCAGTAGAATGTTTTGTTTTTTTAAATAACAGTAGTATGTAAAGAAACAGTTTACTTTACAGTGCTTTTGTGGTACAAACGATATACAACTTGATAATTTTGTTATAATTAGGGGATGTACTAAGTATGATGATCAGAAGAGTCGGCTCACAATTCAAACAGGCAAAGGCATTCGTCCAATCGATATTAAGTATAACACCACAACCATCCAATCAGCGTACTGACTTAGTACGAGATAAATTTGGATTACACAAAATGATTGTCCTTGTTACATCAACTGGAAAAGTATGACTTTGTTTGATGGCTATTACTTAATGTTATTAGGTAGCATGTATTGATAGATAAGAATATTATGCTCTCCGAAAGAAAAGAGAAAAAGATGCAATGCACAACGAATAATTTTATTTTCAGCTATACGGTATTGAAACTAGGAAAGGTGAAATTATTTGGCAGCTTAGAGTGCCAAGCATTCGAGGGTTTGTCAAAAGATCTAGCACAATAGTTTTATACGTGCAACGTGGCAGCAGGCATTTTCCTTATCCTCCACAGTGTACGCTATTAGCAGAAGATAGAGTATGTTTTCTTCAATACATCAAAAATCAATGGTTACTTTTGATTCAAGTTTCGATACTCTACAATATAGACTTGAAACATTTTTCAGAAAACAGGAGAGGGAGTTCTATACACATTTAATCCAATTACTGGTCAACCGTTGGATGGATTAATCAAATTGGGATATAAAATAAAGCAATCCATGTTGCTTCATGTTACAACTGACGATTTTCTACGAATTATTCTTATCCTTGATAATCAGGACAAACCGCATGTATATCCAGAGGGTGCAACTGCAATGGCTGCATCGCTTGGTAAAAACATATATATGTTCACCGCGGATCAAACGACAGGTGTACTATCTGGATTTTCTCTTTCGTATAGCACAACTCAGGTACATACGCTGGAACTTCTATAATTTATAAATATGTATAATATGTCAAAGTATCTGTTAAAATTGCGTTTACTCTGCAGGAACTTATCGCTCATAAAGTATGGGAGTTACTACTTTCTCCAGAAAACCAAAAAATAACACACGTTGTATCGAAAAACCCAATAGAACGTGTACACTCTCAGGGTAGAGTTTTGAGCGATAGATCTGTACTGTATAAATATATTAATCCTAACTTGGTTGCTATAGTAACCGAAGGGGTTGGATATACCAATAAAAGTAAGGTCACCAAAAATATCACGAAATGATTACAATTCAAGTAGATTTTACGTATTTTGACGTATAACGGGAAAATTATTAGTATTATTAATTGCTAATACCAATGCATTTTTACCATTGATTTATATTTCGCAGATACGCTTAATCTGTATTTATTGGATGCTGTATCTGGAGCAATGATATTTTCTATCATACACAAAAGAGTGCGTGGTCCAGTCCACGTTGTGCATTCAGAGAACTGGATAGTATACAGTTACTTTAATGAAAAGAGTCGTAGGACTGAAATCGCTAGTCTAGAACTTTATGAAGGAAAAGTGCAGAGTAATACCACAGGTACGATATGACATTATTTCAAGTATTGCTTGTTCGTTTTCGTTTTAATTACTTGGCTAAAATATTCGTGTACTGCTCCAGTGTTCTCGTCTTTGTGTACAACCAAATTACCGATCGTGGAAAGACAAGCTTTCATTTTTCCTGCGGCAATAGAATCCATGCGAGAGACTATCACGGAGAAGGGTATTACAAGCAAGCACATTATAGGTGAAATATTCACATATTATTTGCCTGAATTTACAGCGAATGAAAAATACAATACGTGTAATACTTACATGTGCACCTATATATTTCACAGTCGCTCTTGCCAATGGTGGTGTATTAGAGTTACCGTGGAAAATGGTAGATCCACGGCGGCCTATCAATCCAGAAGTACGCGAAGAAGGTGTAATACCATACATGCCAGAGATACCTATTCATATGGACGCAATAATTAATTATAATCAAAGCGTGTTTAGGGTATCGGGTGTTCACACTAGTCCTAGTGGCCTTGAAAGTACTTGCTTAGTTTTTGTACACGGTCTTGGTATGTATTCCATTATTTTCAATGCATGTATCTCTACTTTTTTTATCATATAGTATCATGTCATATCAAGTTGATGCAAAATTACGGCAACTTTAAAATGTCACAACTTGTCCCAAACTGAGACTTAGAGATCGAAATAAGAACTATTATTGCTATCACATGGATTTAGCAACAGCTAAGTTTTAAAATGGTAAAACGCAAAGCGAAAGATTCACTAACATTACTCCATCAACTTGATAATAAAATTAATGAATGATTTAGACGATCAATTATGTGTTTAATAACAATTATTGCAGACTTGTTCTACACGCGCGTGGCACCGTCGAAAACGTTTGATGTTCTAAAAGAAGATTTCGATTATTATCTAATCGTGATAGTGTTAGCAGGACTCTTAATTTCATCATACGTTACAAAGAAGTTAGCTTCGCAAAAAGCGCAGAAACAAGCATGGAAATGATGATTCGTTTCTCTAGAGAAATTAGTGCATAACATTCTTAAGTATCCGTTTCTTAAAGGTAAAACATTTTGCTAATAATAATTTGTAAAAAAATGATACTGTTTTATAAAAAGATAATGTTACTGCAAAAGTAAATGTTAACAATTTATTACTACCTGAAATATCTGAACGTATTACACGTATTATATATTATTTGGTTTTCTTTTTTTATTTGATTGAACAGAACGCACACACTATAACGATAACATATATCCGAATATTCGAGTCAAAGTGTGCTAGTCATTCTATGGAAAGAGTGGACCATGATCGCTAATTAGATCACTAAAATAACTGACAACATGCTCAAGCTACGATTAATGTTTCGTTCAAACAACAGTGTCCAACAATCTGTTTCATTATAAGTGCAAACTCTGCTATTGCAACTACATTTCTTTCTGGTAAAAAATAAGATCGAATTATCTTAGTATCACATACTATCGAACGATATTTAACTAGTATTTATGTTCCTTTCTGTTCGAACGTGCAGTCGCGTACATATTGCCGTTTCATCCTATGATATCGGTTTTAAACCATATTATAGAGGAAAACGTAAACGTTTACTTTTACATGTATATAATACATGCAAATTTCATGTTTTGCATTTTATAAATACATTAATTTATTGCTACTTACACTTATTTTTAATTTATAAAACTAGTAACACATGATACAAGATAAAATACTGTCAACTGCAAAAAATTTAATTATTACTTTCAAACACACAAAAAGCAATGGATAAAGAGAACCGTAAACATACATGGTATACTACGCATTGCAGATTTCGAATCCTTAGCATTTATGTATAAGCATTTCCCTGTTCGTTTTTAAAGCAAGATTTATTTCATCGATGTTCTCACTGTTATTAGTAAAGTATTAAAAAGACATTAGTATACTAATTTTCTAATTTAAATATTTAGAATCACAAGGAGGATGTCAATTTATCGTTACATGTATCAGATTAAGTTAACACCAACACAGCACTGTACGAACCTCAACATATGCCACAGTACAAACGAATGATTTTTTGTATTATATATTTATGATTGAAAATTAAATGAATTATACCATCTGCGGATAAAAACCATAGAATCATTTTCTTTGTATAGAATAGTAATTTGCTTTGTAGATACATGTAAAGTTTCTAATAGACATAAGTTTTATTGTAAAAAAAAAAAAAATAGGACTATAAACACTAATATCATGAAAATGTAAAATTTGCAGTACCAATACGAAATATAAATTGTATAATAATATAAACTTTGACAGCGTACCTATTTTTATCCATATCTTAGTTTTAAGACTTTGGTATAGTAAAGTCTTGATCTAAGCCGGATCCTCGGGGCCGTGCTCCCACATAGATTGGATATATGTACTCTCCAGTGGAGGGGGATAGGCGAAGACTATCGGCTTAGATCAAGACTTTACTGTAGTAACATTATGAATGCATTAGAATAATAAAATTATTAATATTTATTATAATACAAGTCTTTGTATTTTATACGGTATATTACAATATTGATAATGCTATAATTATGTTAAATTTATGTTGAAATTACCAAGAAATTATCATTCTTCTCCTGTTTTTTTATCACGTTGTCAGAGATAAATCTTTGTCTTCAATGTATTGTAGAATAATTTGAACATTTTTATAATATTCGTTTGTTGAAATGTTTTCAGTTATCTAAAAAACCAACAGAATATTGATCAGTTTGAATCGTAATCATTAACATAACTCTATATGTGTGTATATATCTTTTTGCAATCTATGTACATCGAAATTACCTTGAAATTGTTCATATTAAAGGTTCCATCGGTAGGAATTTTCGATATTTTAGAAGTAAAAATACTAAGACACTTCACCCATGCAATATCTCCATTGTAATCAGCAATTTCTTTATATAATTGTACACAGCAAGACTGTCGATAAAAGAAGGAGACACATATAAATTGATGAATCTAAATACAAATGTATTTTCTATATTATTATTTACTTGTAATATAGAATGCTGATGTTTACTGAGGTACGGTTCTGCAACAGTTAGGACGTTCCACGTTTCTTTTTCAAGAAGATTTAAATTTTTTACGGTTGCACCTAGTGACGAAAGTAATTCCTTTTGTAATTTGTAAGTTTGAGTGAATTTATAAATATTCTCGGTACTCTTGTTATAACTTTCCTTTGCCGATGCACTTAAGAACTTTGAAAGTGCTGGTAAGATTTGCCTAAAAATAGTTATTCGTTTTATCTACATGTAGATAGGTACATATATCTATAGCATGGTTATTACTCATTCGTTCTTTCCATATACATAAATACATATGACAAAGGGAATAATAAAACTTACTTGAGAGTTCTAGATCTAATGAAATCTTTCGAAACATGACCAAGGACATTTAACAATTGCCACGCACGATTGATAATTAAGAGATTTTCATCTTGAAATCGATCTACTAACGGGTGCCATATCAAATGTACTATCGGTAATAATTGATTTTCCCAATCAGCTAAAATTTCAAGACCTTCTTGTAAAGTTGACATTGCAAGTAGTGATTTTTCTACTTCCTTGGACGAGAGGAAATGTAAACAATGTTGCATCACATCTCTGATCATTTTTATATACGGAGGTAGATCTTGAGCTTCTTCTAGAATTTGTTACATTAATTGTATCTGAATGGAAAATTGCGAATTGATATGAATAGAATTTTTATGAATTTTTACCTTCGTCCTCCTTCGTGATATCTGCTTCACCATTTTCCTCTTCCAACACTTCCTCTTCTAAATTCGTATCGATAGGAGGCTCCCTTATTTCTTCGTCAATCTTTTTTTTCGCTTTATAATACTCTACCAAAGAGTGAATAATTTTTGAAGATTTCATTTCGGCGATTTCACTTTGTTTCTGTGGTCTTGTTGAAGCATGCTGAAGGTTGGCCATTCTTTTGATGCATATTGCAAATGTCAAAAAAACTTTTAAAAATGCAAGCGAATTTTTCTGTTGGAAACTGTTTTTCAATTGCAGAAGAACGTCTTCCACAATTTCTTTTATACAAGGTAATACGTCTATTGTGCTATACTTCATGACAACTCCGATAACATCGAGTACGCCAGGATTACGTTCTACTCGGCGCAATTTTACTGTTACGTGGTATGAAAAGTAGTCTACATTTGCGCGTAGTAGATCACCGACTGTATCGTATTGTAGAGATTTTGCAATCACCTCGAGGGTCTCGGTTCCAACAAAACTGATCAAACTGTGCCTGCTACCTAGAAATAAAACAATTATGCTACCAAATTACTTTACCATCCATTACGCTTACCTAGTACAGATAAAAGAAGATTACCTGCACTTTCAATAATTAAGTACAACGTCTTAAGAAGAAATCTATCGTAGTCTTGTTTCAAGTTTCGAGCAATTAGTCCCAGTCCTTCTAGTAATAAACAATGCTGTACCACGTTAGCTTGAGCGATACCCAAAGGTGTATCCTTAGAGCATTCAATAGGTGGATACCAATGCTCAGGGTTTATATACAAATAGATAACGTCTTTATAGATCGACAAAATTGAACAATCTTTCAATGGAACTATAATTTTAGAATTGCCGATTAATTAATCACGTTAATTTGTATCATTCTTAGAAAAAAAGAGAAGAAAAATATTGTATATCGTTTACCGTTTATTATCCAGTTTAGTAACAAGAACAACTCTTTCTTATGTTGTGGGACATCGAGGATAAGGCCGAAAATGGTATCAACTAAAAGTCTGAGATCACCAAATTTTCCAAGATATTTACATATTGTTACAACTTTTTCTTCGCAAGATCTGTTCTGAATGAATTTAAATCTTCTCCATAAGTTCGATCCATGAAAATAAGCTGGATCTTCCAAGTCCTTCACATTTGCAGTCTGCAGAAGGGATATACTGCTGCAGTCTATTTCAGACACGTACACGAGTGCTAATATCAACCTACGAATATGTGGTGAAGACATCATGATGCATGGTAATCTTTGTTCTCCAAGAAGTTTCAAGTAACCCGCAATTTGATTCAAACAAGATAACTGATCGTTATCATCTAGAACACAAGCAATCTTCAATGTCTTTTTTGACTGAAAGAAAAAAACATTTTAATCAATCATAAAAAGTAGAAATCGTACCAAACCTCCTGATAATCCTAGGTAACTTTGCAAGTAAGTTATAAAAATGTTCTTCTAGTAATTCCACCAAGGGCCGCATATTTCTGTTTTGCATATGGTTTATACTAATCGTATTTAATGCTTTCTCAGCTTCCTCTTGAATTTCTGGAAATTCATCTTCAGTCAGAGATATTAGATACTCGATTAACAACATAAAATTTGGTTTCATATTCCTGTGTAAAAAGTATATAGTTGTTCATTTTAAATATTGTTTATAAAGCAATATACATAGATATGATACAACGCAATTCACCTAGGACATGTGGCGAGCAACAAATTAATGGTGTCGATTAATTCCTTTCTAACTTTGTAATGAGAATGCTTTTTCAATACATCTAACTGATGCACCAGTACATTAAGTTTTCTCGCACTAGCATCAAACCATTCTCTGTTTCTTGTCGCACTTTGAAGATGTTCCCTTATTTCACTGGAGTCTATTGTTCGTAGCGAACTCTTGGAAGGATCGACGAGCAAGTTAATATTCGGTTTCATAAGAGCATCTAACGAAGGCTCGGTATCATCTTCTGGTTTATCTTTCATTACAAGTGAGATTACTCTCCCCCAAGCTTTTAATGCTAGCTAAAATTTTATATTCTGGTCAAAGTTAAGTTGTATTTGTTAACATTTAATCGTTCAACCTTTCGTTTTACATTACCATTGTCAGTTTATGCCCTTGTATCTCACCACCTATTGCTATCTCCTGCAATCCGCTTGCAATACCAGGTAAAAACAACATGATAATTTCCGCTACTTGATCTTGTAGTATAATATCAGACCTATCAGTTTCGTCGTCGACTTGACACAGAGCCATTACTGTCTCTACTGCTCTCAATCTATACATTTATTAGACACGATTTTATATATTAACGAATGCGATAATATATTGACTACAAGATTGATAAATAAGAGGATTTTGTTTATATATTTACCTAAGTGAGTTTGACTTTTCGACTCTGCCTATTGTTATAGATAATAATATTCCTTGACCTACCTTAGAGGCATTCTTTCTTACGTACAGCGATTCTATAACTTCTGTGAAACAGGAATGTATCAAGGTCTTAATGCTTAAGAGTACAGCTTCTTTTAGTTCTTCGTGGCCTGTGATCACTAAAAAATCAAATTATCTATGTTAAATAATTTTATTTAAAATTGAAATCATACTCACGATTTGGCCCTACTCGTGCACAACACCTCGATTGTACTTTGTTAGAATAACTTCACGAACGAGACGATGTACGAATAATCTTAAATATTAGTGTACTTACACATATTTGGTTGAGTTTGATCGTAGATTTGTATCAACAGACAGGAATATAATTTATTAAAATACTCCAATTTGGATATCTTTACTCTCGATAGTATTGCTTGCATTGTTTTCACCAATTCTTCTTTTACGTCTTTCCTGTAAGATGTGGGGTACTTATTGAAATTTGTAAAGAGAGTTATACACACAACTATTTAACGACACTGTAATCTCTACATAGCAAGTAACAATATTTACCTTAACGATTCATTTGGTAAATGAGTAATTAAAGGAAACAGAATATATTCTAGTAAATCTTGAATAACTTTGTCAGAAATTCTTGTTAGAGCAGTAGCAACATTGCGTGCATTGTTTACATTTGGATTTTGCATTAAGCAATCACACAATGGCTTTAAAACTGTAAATGCTTCTTGTATACGATAGCGTTCCATTTTTATTTTTAGTCACAAAAACAGAAAACGAAGAAGATTTTTAACTGACACAGCTAATATATATATATGCATCATGTATGCATCCTATACGTAAACAGTAATTGTAAACACTAGCAAACAGTTCACTCAGATTTCCTCTCTGTCGCTCTTGTTCGCTGATTTATAAGCCGCCAGATGGCGATTGAAAAACGAATTTTTGGCGGAAGATTTAAATTGTTTTTACTTTTATTTGACGTTAGCGTTATTCGACAAATACTTACCTTCACTTACACACTGTACACAAAATTAAACATACATTTGTTGAAAGCAGATATAGAGTTTATTTATTTTTCATTAGGAAAAAGTAAAATTCGTCGATAAGATGAAGAATGATGTGTAATTAATTGATGCGTTCACGCTTTTGCGAAAATGAATTTTATATCGCATGAAAATGTCGGTACGAAACAAACAGAAAATTTTGTATGCCAGAATGAGTATTATATTGCATATCAAAAGAAAACGGAATATTTATATATAATACATATTGCCATAAAAATTATACAAATGTAAAAAAACAGTAAATACATATTTGAACAATTCTTAAGGTGACTAGACTACAACATTAAAAGAAATTATTTGTATTGTATACGACTTATACAGGGTTATACATGTATAATTCTTTCCTTATTCGGGTTTCTATCTCATATACATTTTATTTTATTTTATTTCTATTACATATTTTTTTGTTTTTATTTCTTTTTAATTTTCTAACTATTATTCGCATGTATGTGTACATCGCTCCAATTCATTTTCATGAATTTTCCACGTAAGTAATCAAAATTGGTTTATAAGTTTTTCTAATTGTTTTTTATGCTACGTTCTTCCCTTTTATAGTATTTATAATATATTATTCAATACTTATTTTAATCTTACCGGCTATTTGATTTCTGGTTTTTCTTCATAAATTATTAAACTATGTTTTTCTTTTACATAAATTACATAGGTAAGCAGTTACAACTTATTTGACGTCGAAACAATTTGTCAGTGTTGCACAAATTTTGAAATTCCTTCAAAACTTGTAATTTTCTAATCATTACAATACCAATATCACAATGTATGTATCTCGTATATTCTTTTTTCCTCGTAATTTCATTTATGGAAGAGTTAGTTGATTTATTCGAAATAATGACAACCTTTAATTTTTGAAATTGACAATTAATAACAAAAGCTACATAACGATTTTGATCATTGATCAATTGTCCGTTCAAAATCAGTGTTCTAATCGAACAATCCTAACTTCTTCGAACATAAACGCATATTATACGTATAGAAATTCCGTCTAAAATTTAGATTCTAAATGACCGATATTTTGCGTAAATTTTCTAATACGTGATCACTTTCATTTATGCAGGAGCGCCGATAGTATTGTGAAAAACGGAATCTGAGCAACACTTACTAATTAAGACTTGGATTCTGCCCAATATCCCACTGAACTTCAATTCTCGGCCATTTCGTTTGCAGAACCGTCAACATAGGATTACTTTCCAAAATACCTTTGATGGTGCATTCCAATAAAACTGCTTGTCCCTTACGATACATCACTTTACTTCCCTCGTTGCTACGCCGAAGACCGTTGTAGTGGTATAAAGGAAATATGTCGGGACAACTTTGCGATTCTTCGGGGAAGAATTCATCCATAAAAGACGAACGCAAAATAATACCCAAATTTTCGCTATCCAGTTTCTTCCTCATTATGTAGACGCTGCAAAAGAGAATCAATTAGATAACGAATATGAGCAGAATTATATGTTAATACTTAATATTTAATGTTCTAGAGTGTAGAACATGCATCGTAGGTATGGAGGTGCGTAATATAAACTACACTGCATACATGATACTTACTATTCTGCATCTGCCACTAATCCAAGCTCAGCGAGAACGTCTTGTAACAAATTGTCAGGAATAAAATTGTTTCCTTCGTAATCAAATTTTCTAAATACTCTTTTCGCATGTTCCGCGGGTGTGTCAGGACTCACTAATCTCTTTTCAGTGGAGAAAAGAACTGTTAAATGTGTTTCCGAACCCAACACCCAAATAGGATTGGATGGAGACTTAAAAAATGTTCCCACTTCGCAATAACGTAAATGTTCCAGGAGGGCGAGAAATCCTATAGTGTTCTGCTTGTCTATGCCTCGCAATTCTGAAATAAGGAAATCATCGGTTACTACTCTTACGATCAATATGTTCACTGAAATATAGCAGAAAATAATTGAATCAAATTTCTTACTGAGATCTCCAATGGTTTGATCGTAGTCCCATACGTGGCTAACTGCCCTCCCAGTGAGCATCAAATTTATAAGACTCTGACTTCCATAACCATAAGTTGGATCAATCATTGATTCCAAAGGGTCTGACATTTCACCACGAATTTCTGGCACACCTTTCGTAAGAATTACACTATACAGAAGCAGTAAGACACCATATCGTCGTTTCAATGTGTCCAACCTCTCTATGAGGAATTCCTCCATTTGTTCCGAGAAATTTGTTGTAAATAACCTAGAAAAAAAAGTGAACATTTTTGTAAAATTTTCAATGAATAAATACCTTTGGAAACATTTGCTCTAACGCTCAATGCGTTACAGTTAATAGTTTTTATCTAGCAAGGGTTAGATAGCAAGCTATAAAGAAGAAATAATAGAACAGTAGAAATAATTCGGTTACCTCAAATGAGAATGAAAGTCGTCTGAATTTATACCCTTATATACTTCGTCTGATTCCTTCGGTAATGTTTTCTCATTCATCTGGTCGTTTTTTTTTATATCTGAATTTATTCCTTCTTCTTCTTTCTGGATTTCAGACGCATTTTCAAACAATCTACAGTTTTCTTCGGTCTCTTCATTGGGAAATTTACAATTCATATACACAATAGAAAACTTTGGAACTTTTTCTCCTGCAGCTTGTTTTAGAATTTCGACAGCTGCTCGAACAAGAAATTGATAACACTTATGCGAGCATATACTTCTCCAGGTAGAAATATCAGCTTCTGACAGTAATTGTTTTAAAATGAAAGCTTGAACAGGAGCTAGAACTGCACAAGGTCCACCTTCTGCTTGTATCAATGCCGTGGGCTCATCCGGACTAAAGTAAAACCCTGAAATAAATCGACATTTGTTTTAATAATAATACTTTGCAATTAGCATCATATACAATAAATAAATGCCGCTTTGCTTATGCAGAATAAATAATATTGCACCTAAAATTTGTACTATATTCCTAAAATATAGTTTTTACTGAAAATGGGCAGGTAATTGGAAACTTTTGTACGACTTTACAATATTTACAATTTATAATTTCTCATTCGTAGTTAACAAATAAATTATACCAATGTAGTGACAACTGACTGACCAATTACATTTCATTGATTGAAATTATGAAAACATATTTGAAAAAATGTCATAAAATATCGGGTGTTTATAAAGTATTTGAAAGTAAACTTACCTTGTGCCCAACGTTTGAAAACCTCTTCTTTAACATTGCTACCCCATAGAAGTGTTTTAATGGAACGTAAAACCTCTTCATCGTACTGGGTAACATTTTCAGCCATTCTCCACGTTTTGGTCGATCAACAAAACATAAAAACGTACCACAAATATATAATTTATTTCAATGTAATCATACTATTATTTTCAGAGCTATAACAAATTTGATAATTTATACGTCTTCAAATATTTTAACTACTCTTGTATAACCTGTTTCGCGAATGAGATAAATACCAAGTACGTCGCCATTTTGAATAAAACCATAGTTCATGAAAATTTTAGTTCGCCGTCATATCCGTGTCACAGAATACAGTATGTATATATAGGTATTCTGTGTCCATATTCCATATATATATATAATCGCATTCTGATCACAGAATGCTATGCGAATCTGCCTTGTTTGTGCTCTGAAGAGCCAGGCAAAGCCAATCGTTTCTTTCGGCCAATGAAAAAAACAGATGTCCTCTGCTAAGCGTTGATTCGTCGATGGCTTTTTGTTCCATTTTCCTGTTGGAGTTAATTACCGATTGGTACCTATTGGCTTTAGAGAGGAAAATCCTTCTCTATTATTGGTACCACAACCGTGCAAAAACCTTAGACCATATATACTTATAGAGACCCGACTTTAGATAACATAGAAGAGTGACTGTGGCGCCTTCTCACGGCGATCCAACGAAACTTCTAATCGAACAGTATTACCGATCGTCTTGGTTAGATTGCGCGACAAGCGACTTTGAGAGAAATGCAAGACAAGGACAGACAGTGTATCGTATATCGTAACATTCGACAAGGACAGGTGTATACATGATAACAATAAGTTTCTCTATTTTATCAATTACACATTTTTTCGCTTTCCAACCATATAACTTTTGTTACACTATCTTCAAAATATGGATGAACTATTTAAAAATTATTTTACGCAACTATAGTACAATTTTATTTTTACATACAATTTAGTGAATCTGTACGATTTGGTTATTTAACTAACAGATCTCCACCAAAATTATATGTATAAACATATTCTGTTGCTATTGTTCTTATAAAAGAACAGTGCTAAACACATACATATTTACCTCATTCTAAGTATCCTTTTTGGGTCGTTCTCCAAAGATTGCACTGCCCACTCTCACATTTGTACTGCCCAACTCCACCTAAAAAGTTTATTTTCATTTTGTTACGTACGTGTTATATATATGTATATACATATATATGAGACAAACACAATAATATGGAACTGCCATTAAAATTACCGCATGCTCATAATCGTTCGACATTCCCATAGATAACTCAATTTTTGTTGAGTCTATACCCAATTCTTTGGAAAGATTGTATTTACATTCTCTCAATTGCAGAAAATCAGGATTTGGTCCTTTGGCTGTATCATATCCATACATGCCTATTGTCATAAGTCCCATAAATTCTAAATTTTTACAATTATCTATAATATATTTCACCAAGGAACAAACTTCTGAAATTTGACAACCACTTTTTCCTGTAAATTTTACATTTAATCAGAATCATATAACTTGAAATTTAAGATGAAAATAGTATTATACAAATGCAGTATATAATACCTTCTTCTTTACTTGTGTTAACTTGTACCATCACTTTTAATTTGAGTTCATCCTGCTTTCTACATTTGGACCAAGAACTATTCAATGCAGATGAAATTGTCTCATTATCTACTGTTTCTACGACGTATAAATTTGGAATGTTTAATAATTTGTTCACTTTATTCCGCTGTAAATGACCAATAAAATGCCAACGTATATCGTTACATTTTGCTAAAATATCTGGATGATGGCCTTTTTCAGCTAACTCGTTCACATAATTTTCACCGAAATGTCTTTGACCAGCTTCGTACGCATCTTGAATCAACTCGTGAGATTTTAATTTACTTACTGCAACCAGACGTGGTTCGGCAGTTTTATATTCCTATAAAAAGAAAGTTTTCTATTATTTATAACATTATTTAAACATTATTTAAACATTAGACTGCTTTATTAAATGCACATACCAATGGTCTTTTGGCTGAAGCAACTGAAATTTTATTACATACTATTTTTAAATTTTCTGCCACTACAGACATTATAACTACCGTAGGTGTACCAATATTGTGCAAGATCAATGATTCATTTTATCATAACATTCGGTATCTTATCGTAATAAAGTGAACTTGTAAAGTGTAAACAATCGTTTTTCTTACGGTACTCGTGGCGTCGTGGCCACTCGAAGTGGTGCCATCTAACAGACGATTCGTGGTACTCTTTGACTAGAGGTTTTATCAATTTGCCGTGAGCCGGCGCCACGGTCATTCTTCTGTCCTTCTGTACCGGTTGGTATTTCTATTTCGCAATCCGCTGGGGTGCAGCACTATACTTTCCTCTGGTTTCCTCTTCGTTTTGTCCGTCGATTATAGATTATAGTACCAGAGAGGAAATCAGAGTGCTCACGTTCGGGATTTCTGTGTCCCCACTTTTCCTGCATCATTTTTTTGTAGCCTGGACCAGAATCTGCATCATTTTTTTAGCCTGGACCAGAACCTGCATTCTGATCCACCAGATTCTGATCCAGGCCAAAAATTAGACTAGGGGGCAGCACTATATCGGGGACATTAAAATCCCGTACGTGAGCACTCTCCTTTCCTCTCTGATAGTACTTACCTATATAAATAGATTGTACATACACTTAGAATATAATAATAGTTAGTCTCTGTGGTTAGTGAAAAATTATTATTAACTTCGATTGCAACTGTGATTGCAATTATTGAAATCTGTTATGTTTGAAGAAGAACTATTGATACATTAAGTGGGATTGTTAACATTTCAAGATGACATCTCCTAAAATTATGCAACCTGGTAAATTAGATGTTGATTTTCTTCTGAATCAACAATAAGTCGTTATTAATTGTTTTTTCCGATAGGTTATTAGGTTTAGAAGTTCGGTTCACTTAATTGTTGGAAACACATAATAATTATAATATAAATAAGTAAACTCGATTATTAGTGTTATTTTAACTACTCGTCTTTTATTCAACGATTTGCGACGATTTTCAGGTTTAAAATTATTTCGAACATTGCCGAAGGTCTTAAATGTACCTTCGACTCGAAGCAAATATTATTCTGTTCACGTCGAAGAAAAGACGGGCGAGACATGGGGTGACGTTACTACCACTGCAATGAATAAAATAGCATTCACAGAAATTGTTCGCGGGATGGGAATTACGTTATCCTATATATTTAGAGAACCAGCAACAATAAATTATCCATTTGAGAAGGGTCCTTTGAGTCCACGATTTAGAGGAGAACACGCATTACGAAGGTATTTTATAATTTGTCAATTTATTTTAGAAATATAGTCGTGTTGTTACACATAATTATATTTAAATACTGCACTAATGACTAATTATATTATTATTTTTCCCAGATACCCATCCGGAGAGGAGAGGTGTATTGCCTGTAAATTATGCGAAGCAATTTGTCCAGCACAAGCTATTACCATCGAAGCTGAAGAAAGAGCCGATGGGTCTCGACGAACGACGAGATACGACATCGATATGACTAAATGTATTTATTGTGGTTTTTGTCAAGAGGCTTGCCCTGTGGACGCGATCGTAGAAGTACTTATTACGATTAATATAATTAGATTTGATTGTTTAACATAGAATTGATTATCTATGATATTGGTTGTCATTGAATTTTTTTACAAAACATTTAGTAGTACATTAATAATTTTTTTATTAAAATTGTTTTAGGGTCCAAATTTTGAATTCTCTACAGAAACACACGAAGAAATGCTATATAATAAAGAGAAGCTGTTGAACAATGGAGATAAATGGGAGTCAGAAATTGCTAGTAATATTCATGCTGATCATTTATATCGTTAGACAATTTCTAGAACGTAGTAATCAGTTGTATGGAACAAATAAATAAATAGTAAAAAATGCTTAACATATCCGGTTTATTTCTGTATACAATGTAATGTGCTAATACTAGCCTGTGATTTAAATTTGTTTCTCTAATTTGTCATCATAGTTGTGTAAATATTAATGACGCTCTGTTTCATAAACAATTAAATCAATTAACAGGTGCGCGCCGGTGGCTTAGGCTTGAACGAACGACTACATGCATATTGTATATTGTATAGTTTCTTAACACTTTTTATTTGCCATGCGAGTGTTTTGGCGAATACAATTGTACTTTACGTATAGTTATAAATTACCCAAATTATGTCGTTAAAACTAACAAAGACAAACAATATTGCACGAGAATTCTATTATTATTCACGTATGATACAGTTCTAAGGATATCAATTGAAAAATTTAATAGAATCCTAGATCTATGAATTTTGTCCACCAATATTGGCAATTCAGCATCTTGTTTCTGCGCCATCAAGGATTGATTTCGCTACCTTTGCGTGATCGGTGCTGTTCACGCGTAGACGACTGTAAATTGTATAAAAGCGAAATAGCAAAAACAGAAGTGTATTTAGTTGTAGTTATAGTACAAATATTTTAACAACTTCGTCGTTTTATCTTAACGGTCCCGTTTTTGTAATTAGACATTACATTCGCATTTCTATTATGTCTTACATTACTCTGATATATTATTAGAGACTTTTAAAAAGGCAAGAATAAAAGACCGTTTAACGTTCACATAAAAGATTTGTTCTTTTATTTTTTCGAAAACGAATTGTAATATTCAGTTGTGTGTACAATATTTTTCGGTATTTCACGCCTATGAAAATTGCATCAAACCTGGCGATTCAGACTGCACCTTCGAAATGTTTTATTAAAAATGTATTTACCTGAACTATCCCAGTTGAAATTGCATAAGCTGCCATTGCCAATGTAGCAAAAATTCCAGCAAAAAATTGATTTCTCCTTTTATTAGGAAAATCTGAATCGCTTTCAGAGTCTCTTCTTGCTTTCTGCACATTCTCTTCAGCTTTACGTTGCTCGTACTCTTGATATTCATTTTCAAAGTACTTTTGTGATATACGCGATATATATTTCACTAAAGTTGTACAGGCCTTCAAATGGTTTTGTAAGGCTGGATTTGGTAGAGGAACCTTGAGCAGCGGTGCCAAATATGAATATAAAATAGCGTCTATTGCAGTCGGTTTTTCTCCAAAGAAGTACTTTGAATCTTCAAGTCTTGTAGATAAAAGCGTCAGACATTTTCGCGCTTCCGAGTATACCTGTTTTATACATTGACCATTATTAAATTGTTAAAGTCACTTTTTAGTGACACAATAAATCATGTTATTGTAAAAACAACGAAACATACGCTTAACAATACACGCGAGTGTAAATTTTATTATTAACTAATTTAACTATATACTACAGTGATTACTAGCAATCTACTTTCATTACAAAAGGAAAATCAGCTGTACGTTTATTCACCTTATTTTCTATGTCGGTAACATTATCTTCGTTAGGATACAAACACTCGAATAAAGCTTGCGATTGTCGCTCAAATTTCCCAGGATAGTAATAATTTAGTGGAAAAGGCAGTGCTTTACCATACCATGGTCTTATTAATTCATCTAAATTTTTTTTATCTATCCACCTAAAGATGAGAATGATTCGTGCTATGTATTTCATTTGTACCTTGCGCTTTTGAATTACGTGAAAAAATGTAGTTACCAAATGAACTGTAAAGCAGGTAGTAATTTCTCCTTCAATAATTCATTGTATGCCATAATTAGCGTACATTCTTTCGGAGACAATTCACTTTCTGAATTCCAATTTTTTTGTTTAAAGTAAAGTATTATTTCTCTAACGGTATCAAATTTGCTATTGCTAGTTCGCAATACAGGTAACCGACCGTGCGGTGTACTAAAAGGATTATTGGAAGCATTTACTTTTACAGGTATACCATTAAATTTAGCATAAACCTGCAACAATCACAAAAATTGTACAATAATCTTATACAGAAATGATTTATCTTGGTTTGCGAAGATTGTCCATCAGCTAATATATGTAGGTAATCTACCAAATTTATTTCAGACTTTAAAACCTATAGTATTATATGTATACATTCGAAAGAGCATAAATGTGGTGTCATGCTGGGATTAAGTAACTTTTCTTCTTAAAAAAGTAACCATAACGTAATTCTTTTGTAGAAGAGTTATGAATGAAACTGTATCATTTTCAGGTCATAATAGTAAGTATAGAATATAAAGAAACTTTTGACACAGAGACAGCCTATTAGACAGTACGTAATTTATAATAACATTCTTAATTTATTGTTTTATAACGATAAAAACATTTATGCGGTAGATTGTAACATAACCTGACGATAACTTGATTACATACCAAAACTTGTAAACATTCCATATCAAACGATGGTAGGCCATAATCACTTTTCCATATATCTAATTCCAATACTTCCATATCGCAAAACAGTAAAATTGAGCACTTATTTATTTCATTAGACAATTAAAAAATAATTGTATTGCAACGCCTTTGTTGTGGCTGCCTCTAATGCTTGCATACAAACATCGATTTTCTCATATTAATAAATTGAATCAGTCATTTGCTTAATGACAATGTTAAAACAAACCAATACTTAATTTCTATCTCATTTCTATACGTGAAATTTATAGAATCAAGCAAAGAAAAACAAACAAAAATGGTAGAAATTTATCGTATACAATACATATGTATACAAGGTGTTGCGAATTGTATGTAAATAGATACTTTACCCTACCAGAGAGGAAATGAGAGTGCTCACTTCCGGGATTAGAATCTGCATCATCTTTTTAGCCTGGAACAGAACCTGCAATAAGCGGCAGGAATCGTCTGCTACTGAAAATCTGTAAATAGCGCCACTAGACCGTAGCGGCAAAATGCTCAAACTGTTAGCCAAACGTTACCGACCGAGTAACCGTTTTTTATTTTTTTTTATTTTTATTACGCATTAGGCCAGACCTGGCCTATCAGCGGACATACATAGAGTGAACATAGTACAGCTCCCCAGTAGCAAATCTCCAGGTAGCACACGAATAAAGTTGACTCCACTTTGTAATAATTTATTTATAATAAATGTTACATGCACGCGTCCCGTGATAATATGTCATGACATAGAATAGATATAGGTACATTCTCTCTCTGTTTTTCTGTTCTTATTGTTTACATACGGCCGTTCGTAGTTCTTTTCGTGGTCGAGGATTAATCTTACTGGCTAATCGAAACGAACTCGACAATCTCGCTTTCGATCTGATCGATTTCTTTGTTTTTGGCAAACGGAAAGCAATTTCTGTGTCACGTACTTTCATATTCCATTTCCAATCGGTAAAATTTGGCGAAGCTTTGATTTTTAATTCCATAAAATCCGTAGCTGTTGAAATCAATTCTTTGATTCTGTTGCTGTCGAAATAGCTTATGAAAATAAGCTTTATATTTGTAACAATATTTCAAGTCGTTTAATGTTCCCTTTTTCTTGTTGTTAATGCTTCACAATTCCTTCTTGACAACTAAACAGCGGATCCTTATGCAAACAAATATTTTCCCTGGATTGCAACAAACTGGAGTGAAATGGAAATTTATTTTCTTTTCTTCTTTTTTTCTTTAGTTTCAAATTACACCTACCCATTTTCGTCATAAAAATCCGCTGTCCACGGATATCATAAACTATTGATTCCCCATAGTCAGGAGCGCGTACAAGTTGCCGTTTTGCATTACAAGACGGTCAAGTAAGTATTAATGATCGAAAGCCTCGTTTATCGTTCCTTTTCGCATTAAAACTTGCATTACCTTTTTACATATAATAATCTACAAAGAGAATGTAAAAATCTAAAATCAAACAGCTTACTGTTCCAACTGATTTACACTTACTGTACAATACTTCTGACGAAAAATGAATAAAGAAGTGTGCAATAAACTTGAATTGTTTTAATAAAACATCGTGTTACAAACATCATATAGTATTTTCCTGCATTCCATGGTCGTCATCCTCGTTCGAATTTCAGTAGAAGAAAAATATAAAGAATTAGCATAGATTATTCAATTAGATTATCTACTTGTGATTTTCGAAACTCATTTATGCAAGAAAACATTAATATAAGAACAGTCGTACTTTTCGATTGTTTATTGTGTACATTAGGGTGTTCTAGCAATTTCCCCTTCTACCGCTTTCCCCTCAATTCGTGCTCCTTCCCCTCATCTGCCCTCCTCCCTGTTCCCCCTGTTTGACTAATGGTGGGGACATTGCGGTTCTCGGAGGGGAACAAGTTAGAACTCCCTACTGTACACATTATTCTATGCTGGTTGAAATATCGTAGAGATTGTTTAAATTATTAACAATTCTCGAATTGAAAATTCGCAATACACAATTAAAGAACCAAGCGTAAAGGAAGTATCCTACATTTATATTAACTACTAGTTCAGAAAGTACGCTGAATTTTGGTGCACAGTTAAACGCTTTGAACCGAATCGATCGATCAATCTCAATTACGCGAATCAAACATAATTTCGTATGAGAATTTTCTATTTGAAAGACTGTCGTACTTATAGTCCGCTATCTTGTAAGTCGCTTAATTCTACTTTCTTACGGCGTATTATCGGGTCAGTCCGTAAGTTCGTGCACACAGATTTTGCGACAGAAATTGTTTTTCTTTGCAAAAGAAATTAGTAGTATTGTCATGTACATTTTTTGTCCGAGGATATCATGAGAATATGCTATTTGATTTCGGTCTAATGCAGAACGCGCCGATACCCTACAGCGATGTTAATTCCATAATAATTACACGCATCAACTTACGGACTGATCCGACGCTTTCATTCGTTTGCCACATTTTTCGAAAATAAATTATACGCATCTCACATTCGTTAATTAAACTCGCAACGATGGTGGCCGAGAAATCAATTCGAGGTTGTTTGACCCGTTCAACATGTTCCAACAGTGATTGTTCATTAACTTTCGAAGGATATTATTTATACTGCGTAATCCGTATTTTTGGAGAAAAGCATAATCTTCCAAGCTGCAAATTTCAGTTGTAAATAAGGAGATATACTTTATCTAGTAATAAAAATGAGATTTATGCTAACCGAGTCGATGAGTATAATAATTGCCAGTAAAACAGAAAAGGAATAGAAAATTAGCTCGTGCCTTTCGAACTGAGTGCAGATGATTTTTATTTTAAACTTGATCCCTCTTCTACCATCGATCATTCGGTACATCGTGGGTTAAACAAATTCACTATAATCCCACAGCACACCCGAACCAAGAGAACGGTATCTCATTATCGCAAGCTCGGCAGTATCGCTGTCAAACTCTTTCCGATTCGCTATACATACATGTTACACGAGAAGATTTTCTGCGATCAATTGCACCAAGTCGGTGTAATTGTTTTCTGACACATACGTACGTTAATCCTCATTGACAACACAGCGATATATTACGACACGTTTAGTCCAATTGCTCGATTTCCGTTACTTTAATAGAAAATTTCAGCGTCCGTCGTCCAGGTTCGCGTCGGCACTAATTATTTATACAAATGTTAACGCGACTGCTCGACGATTGGACTCATTTTCCGGCTAGAGTCGAGTCGAACTCGATCGGCGGTTTGAAGGTCGTTGTTGTCATAGCGCATCACTCGCTTATTGCCTTAGAATGCGACAGTGGGCGGAGCGAACAGACGAGGGGACTGTGGTGGGGGAAACCTCAGCGACCAATCGCGCTCGACTCAACCGTAGGAGAATAATTCTTATAATTAGAATCGAAACAGTTTGCTTTCACAACGGAGTGGCGTGTGACCACCCCTCCCCTAACAACACGCAACTCTCTTTAATTTCAGGTCACATGGTTTTTCGATCGAGCCTATAGCAATTAACTTATTATTGAACTTTAATCCAGTTTCCGACATTATCTCGTTAACTATGTCCCGTTTGTCCGTATGGTGTTACTGTTCTTCCCTCTTTTTTCTTTTGTCATACTTCGATCGTTAGGATTGGTGCATGTTTTGGAGAATATTTACGAAGATTGATTTTTTAAAAAGTAAAACGATCCACTATGTTTCAGAAATTATGTCGATGGTTTAGAGGTCTTGTTATAAATCTGTCTCCGTGGAAATTGCGTTTAATAATTTTGCAATCTTCACTGGGAAAACTGGAAATCGTCAACGAAGGTGAACAACGATCGCGATCGGAACCGGCATTCGTTCTTTTCTAATCAAGGTAAGAAAGACAGAGAGTTAATGAGGGACATGAAGTCAAACAGGCAGAAAACTGTCGGAGAATTATTTCAGAGTGGATGAATGCTGTCGAACAACGATCACCGACTCGTTGCCTACAAAAACACGTTCGCGCTTAAGCTAAATAGAATAAGAGAAATGTGTAAATCATTCCGATTGAAGATGACCGATTGACTCGCTCCGCTGTGCGCCACAACAATAATCGCAGCTGCAATACTTTCGTCGATTTGCTGAGACTCTATTGGACTCGCTTGAAATTATTTCAAAATTATTTAAATCGATTCGCTATAAACTAGTTCAAAACTGGACTATTTAAATTGATTCATTCTGGACGAGAAAGCTAAAAATCATTAGACAGAGATAGATTAAATAAAAGTATACAGGGTGTTCAGAAATTGTTGTGCTTCGTTGAAGGGGATTCCTGAGATCATTTGAAGTAACTTTTTCCTTTGCGAAAATGTTAACGAAGTGGCGCAGAAGATTTTCGCAAAGGAAAAAGTGATTTCAAATGGTCTCAGGAATCCCGTTGAACGCAGTACAACATTTTTGGGACACCCTGTATCATAGAGGAGTCTCGTGGAATATCAATTAAAATCAGTTTGACGTGAACGGTCTTTTAACTGAGTTGAGAATTCGCACGTCCGTGGTCTGAAGGAAAATCTATTTGAAGAAATTGATTTTTTGAAAATTGCGAAACCGGGTTGGGCATAGCGGAAGCAGCATCAAAGCAGGTACATACTCGATACGACGAGGTTTGGTCGGAAAAGTTGTGTAAATTGGTCGAGAAACGATTGCGTTTTGACTCGAGGTCGATAAATAGATATTTATATAATTATGCAGTCCCCTAACGACGCTTACGTTCGACTAACAGATTTGAACAGATTGTCAAATGTTCCTCCCGAAAGCTAAGAATAAACGAGATTCTCTGAATGAAAGTGTGTACACGAAAATCTCTGATAAAAGGTACCGATAAGTGTCTGAAACTAATAGAAGAGAAGAAAATAGTATTTTAATCCTTCTTCGCTCTAGAGTCCTTGGTAGCCATCTTTTTTAAACAGTGAACAGAGAATTTTCGGAGCTCGTTCATTATCGTGATGCTCGGTCTGTCCGTGTGAAAGAGCGTCCTGACTTTTCAGAGTCAGCATAATCAGGACAATCGATTCAGTTCTAGAACCTCGTTTCGTTGGCTTGAAAACTCGTTTTTAAGGTTCTTTTCGTCCTACACACACAAATATAATGACTTCCAGCTTGATCAGCGTCACACACACACATACACACTGTCTCTCTCTCTCTCCCTCTCTTTCTCTCGTACTTTCTCTCTTTTCGCGTGATATGATCAAAATGGTCAATTTTAAATATCTCTAGATTTATAGTCATAATTATATCGTATAATCTCGTCGTAAATTTGTTCTAGTATAAAATTATCACGCGTTAAACGACGGAATGTGACCCTACGCGAGAATCGGGGCTTGCACTAAGAAAACGATTTCTCGTTTCTTTACCTATTCTCGTTAGCTAAATCGAGAAAGTTCAACGTTTGACGAGGGACAAGAATGCTACTATTCCATTTGAAATGACAGAAGAAAGCTCAAATCTTGCTCGTTTCTGCAGTTTACATACGCTTGCGGTCGAAATATAACAGACTTTCGAGTCGTCGAATTTTTTATTAACGACACCCTCCATATTTTCTTCAATATTCTTGTAGAGCACGAAGAGACGAATCCAATGACTACCATGACCATACTATTGCGATCGCTCAGTCTCGAGATATTCGCGTCTGAAAGGTAGGATCTGAGTTAGGTACCTTACCTTTCAGACACGAATATCTCGTGATTGAGTGATCGTAATGGTATGGTCATTGTACTCGTTGAACCCGTCTTTTCATGCTCTGTAAGATTATCGAAGAAAATATACGGGGTGTCGCTAAGAAAAATATCCTCAACCTTGAAATATAAGAATGCTAATTGACTTAACAGCTTTTCGAAGAAGAGCTCACAACGAGATCACAAAATTTCGACGTATTCTAATAGAATTAATATGTAAAATAGACATCAAGCTTATGTATTAAGTTTGAACAAAATCAACTCTTGTCCGTCGTCACTAGTTTCATAATTTTAGTCTAAGAGTTTAATCGTCTCGAATAGATGAATTGTGTTACTGGACCTCTGGCATGCGTAATTTTATTAGTTTTTTTTTCCACTTTGTTTTGTGCGACCATCGAGGCCGCGGTGCACGTTTGATTGAGAGCAAAACATTTTAAGAACGTAGCTCACTATGCGCACTGCGAGGAATTAATGGTTACTCTGAAATGAAATGATTAATCTCGGTCGCTGGGAGATATTTATTTGTACTATCTACGAAAGGAAAATTATCGTTATAATGTAAACTATAATTTCAGAGTTGGGTTGAAATCTTGTGTCAAATGATCATTCATTCTTTTGTTGCTTTGTCAGTTCCATAAATATTCATTCTTTTGTTACTTTGTCAGTTCGATAAATTATTATTAAACAGTGGATCTCTATAGAAAATAAAATGTTTCTACCTGAATTACAATAACCTGCAGTGAAATAGAAATTTATTTTCGTTTTTATTATGTTCAACTGGTTGAAAAAAATATAATAGTGTTTTTCAAATTCATCTAATGTTTTTACTGTTTCAAATTGCGCCTACTTAATGTGTCGCAAACGAACAAAAATCGCTGTTTAACGGTTAAACCAAACCAACAAAGCATATCTGTACCTTTTGTCATACATTTAGTATACACTCGAATCTCGACAAGAAATCAGACAGAACTGCCGAAGAAACAAAATCTCAACAACCTCGATTAACACGTTGACTACCATATCGATTACAATTCTTCATCTATCATTAAAGAGCAATTTTTTTCACGATTTGGTTGCTTAAACTGAAGTTCATCAGGATCTAAAAGAGTTCCAGAAGCGATGTGCCAACTAGATTGCAGATCTTTATGCAAAATAAAAACTGTCCGCATTGATTGCAAGAGGCGAGAGCCAGATACACATTTCATTCTTACTTCAACAAATTTCAGCAAGTCGAAAATAACTTGAGTCGTCCTATATTTTACAAGTGCAGCCACTAATGTTTGCCATAGATGCATAAAATCCACAGTCTAGTGGTAAGTAGACTGCGGATCTTTGCACAAAAATAAAAATTGTCTGCATCGAATGCAAATGACAGGAGTCATTGATACAAATTATATCCTTGAATGTCGTCAATGTGTCTGCCATCTCGTCATGAATGCACAAAGATCCGCAGTCCAGCGATAAGTTTGAACTCTGCAAATTTTCATTAGAATGATTTACTGAATTACTTTGATACTGTGAGACTTTAACGGAGATGATCGTCCAGGACTCGACCAGGTCTCTTCTAGCGATTATGAACGCTAAATGTGGGAACGCTACAGCCAATAGTTTCGCGCCACGCCGGAAAGCCTGCGTCCCCACATAAGGTTATATCATACTATTGTGCCTTGTATGGCGAGGCCGCTCAGAGAGCCGCCTAAGTTGTTGCCATGGTTCGAGCCTAACGCGGCGGTTAGCTCTGGCATGAACGGTAGACCAACGTCGAGGATTCCCGCGTTGCTGGCGCTACCGAGCTGCGACCCCTCTTCCGGTGGAGTCACCTCAAGGTCGATGGAGTCGTTCAGCGCGATCTTGATGGGATTGTAATTGGTGGGGTTCGATTGAATGGACTCGACGCTGCCCTTTCTCCTGACGGTCTGGCCCTGACGCAAGGAGTTGCTGCGCCTTAGCATACTGTCGTCGAACACCCTCAAAGAGTTTGAACGTCCCCGCAAAGTGCCAGCCACCGTAGGACTGTCAGGTAACGAGAGCGAGTTCGACTTGGTATTGGTCAACAGCGAAGCTCTTGGCAGTCCGATCGCTGATCCTCTTCGGCTGCTAGCCCCGGTACCTGACAGGCCCGCCGAAGCTACTGCCGCACTCATTTGAGAGACCAGCTGGGCCGAGTAGAAGCTGATGTTGCTCTTTCGCCGGGAATTGTGTCTTTCGAAAGTCTTCTGCGCCGAGAACGGGCTTGGTCGGACCAGGTACACTATGTCCCCTTCCTCCAGCTTCAGGTCGCAGCTGGGGTTGATAATCACGTAGGACAGGCTGTTGCGTTTCTCGGACACGTCGTCGTAGTCTCCCACTGGCAGGTTCAGCGACTCCATACGGGAACGCACCAGGTTCGCGATCTCGGCTCTCTCGATCTGCTGGACGTGGTTGTCCCTCGCCTCGTCCCCCAGGTTCACGGAATACTAATTCACAGAAGAAAAGACCGGTGTTAACGGCGGTGACCAAGCTTTCTCGGTAGACCAGGTTTGTTAATACAGTTGGTAGTTGTGCAAACAGTTTAGTGCCTGATAAATTGGTCTTGAGATGGATGCTTAGCTACTCGAATGGAGAGATTTCGAGGTCGCTTTAGCTTCCACTTGTGCTGACTCGATAGAAATAATAATGAACGGTGAATAGTTGATGAGTTAATTCGATTAGGTTCGTTTTTTAATCGTCACAGTTTATCCAAAAAATTGTCCTAGATGACCATAGTTCGAACAGTGGTTAGCTGTAATGAGATGTAGGAACGCGAGATGGCGGCACAGCGGTAACCCGAAGATGGTCGCCCAACATAATTAGGGCACCAGGAACAGTAAGTTCCTAGAAGTAAGAAATTCTTCCAAAATCAGAAGAGAATGGAGAAAAGGAAATGTCCATAACTCAGTCGAAAAATCCCTAAACAGCTGGAGGGGCTAGTTAACGGTTAGGCAAGCTGGAAGTGCAGGTGATGTAGAAGCGTGTGTGCCAGCAGAAAGACCTTGCCCCTAAAAATAGTTGTATATTATTAAAAATAGTGACCAGTGGTGGGCACGGTAGGGACCTCTGAGCTGCCTGCTCCCCCCACCAACGTCTCCTTCGTGCAGCGCGCATCTCCCCTGCGCAGCGGTGCCTCGTGGATAGACTCCACAAGCCGCGCACGCATATGACGTAGACACGAGGCACCGCTGCGCAGCGAAGGTACGCGCTGCACGAAAGGGACGTTGGTGGGGGAAGTGTCTTGCCTGTAGCAGTGGGTAAAAAACTTAAGTGGTTTTACTAGTAAGCAACCGAAGCGAAAGTGGTAGCATAAACTGGTAGCAAGGTAGCGTCAAGCATTCATGATGGTAGAGAAGAAGTCAGGTTCCTCAGGAAGATAAAAATTGTTCCATTGTCGCATCGAACTGCATTTAGACGACATTTCGACTGTCCCTAAACGTTCCCTCGTAAAATTCCTCCCTCTGAACACACCTAATGCTCCACGGGGAAAACAGCACCACGGTGTAACCGCAACGTTCTGCGTAAGTTCAACGACGCTCGAATGATGAAAAGAGTCCTGAAGCCTTTCGTGTTTGACTTACCCTCGTAAAAAACAAGAAGACTGAAAGTTGCGCGTATGGTACAAATAGAGAGGGTAACAAAAATACAGCAGACAGAGACAGAGAGAAAAATAGTGTGTGGGGAGAGAGAGAGAGAGAGAGAGAGAGAGAGAAAAAAACAGAGAATAGAATTGTGAGTAAGACCAACGGAAATAATTATAGAAAATGACGACCGGGCAACGGAGATGACACTGTACTCACGGCTGAAGCACCCTTGTCGCGGGTGGCGCAATTCGCAAGGCACGATGCAGCCGCCGAATGACGCACCTTGTACGTCACGCCGACGCCGGCGTCGCTCTCAGCGTCGGAGTCGCCCTGTCAAAACGACAAGTATTTCTACGCTTACTATTGACAGCCCATCGTCGCCGCGATCTCGCACGATCCGCTACTGCTCGTGGTACGTTTCTTTATTTACGACCTGCTGGTTAGTTCGTCTACGATTCATACTGATCGATTATAACTATCTGATTGTCAGCGGAGCAAGCGGTCTAATGTACAGGGGCGCGGTCGTGATGATGCTCGTCCGCTTGCAAAGTGATTTGCGACAGGTTTTGCTATAGGCAATTGCTATCACTACAATCTGCGTATATCAGAACCTTTGTAGCGAAAATCAACAAACACCGTCGATCACAGGGACCAAATGCAAACAGTGACCATAATAAAAACAATCTTACGATCCATGACCAGAGTATAGTAATTCTAATGAACCACTCAGCACGAGAACTATGCGAGAGTAGACAGTGATGTTAGATCACCGATCGATCGAAAACCGAATAGCAACGCCTCATCGTAACAATCCGATTAAACACTAACATATGAACGTTTTGCACGATGCAGGTTCAACACGAATAAATATATATATATACAGTGTCTACTCGATAGTTGTCCAAAACTCGGGTCTGCCCAGGGACAAGTATCGGCTAGAAGAACGTACACCCCGCGGTAGTGGGGATAGCTCTGGGACAATTATAGGCCAGATGTTTCGGACATTTATCGAGGAGAGACTTGATGTTCAGGATCGAAGGACGTGCTACGAGCATCGTTCCACCAAGGTGCGATAGCCTAACTCGTTTCAAATGTCTCTCCGTAGGGGGACCACTATAGTAAATTGTTGAACAGAGACGGGAGCACAACCATGCGCTACTCACAGCTGCCATTCAAAGTTGTTTCCTGCACTTATACAATAGTACACGAGCCAATCACTTAGTTATCCTCTGATCGATTAGGGTGGGGATCGTTTACTCACGTTGGACGTGTCCGAAACCGTTGTGTCCTGCGTCCTGTAAATCCCAATTGGAATTTCGCACGTTGTCGAACAGAGTTTCTGGTATAGTCGGCCGTACGTTCGAATCCACATGTCGTCTTTCGTTATCTTCATCTGCGATCAAAAGATTCCAGTGTCCAATTGTTTAATTGAAATTTTAATTCCGGTGTCTAATTTTAAAAGTTTTCTGCATCAATTGCAAGAAGTAAGATAATGTGCAGCACAGTATTTCTTTACCGATGTTAGAAACCCTGATCCTGGAGCTTGATCCACACCCAACAGCAATCTCACGAATGTTATCATGTAGTCCTTGACGAACGCTTGGTACAAAAGTGTGTCCAACATGGACGCGCTGAAGACGCTGCCTGCTGCGAACGGTAGCCGAAACATGTACGAAATGTGGGAGCCTCGTTCCTTTTCTCTCTGTAAATGTAATACAAACATTATAATATTATATAATTATATCATTTAGAAGTTTAAATAAATTTCGATTTTGCCCGATATGTACCCGTAGAGCAAGGTTTGGCATGGATTTGGCATGGATTTGGCATGGAGTTGGCATGGAGTTGGCATGGATTTGTTGGCAAATTTATAGCAAACAGAAACCAAGATCTGCTCCGGTTTTGACACCAAAAATGACTGCCTTTTGCTCGCAAAGTACGATTACAAGCGTTCATAAAAATGTGCTCGAAGCAGATTTGGCTAACTGGGACATATTTCTTTTGCTTTTAACGAGAGAAAAAATGTTGAAGATTTTTTGCGGAGACAAATATTGTGGTTAAAATTGTAGTTTTCGAAGAGAATTGTTCGTGAGAAAATTTTATAGGACTTTTATTCTGTAAGAATTCCATAAGATACCTTTTCCATTTTGCTAAGGTCGAGGGCGTACTTGTCGTTCGCCCTAAATTGCATGAAGCGCATGTTGCTCGACTGCGACAGCTCCGTGATACTCTTTATGCTTGGAAAGAATCTGTGAAGCATAGGAAACACGTTACACCAACTAGAATAAGGTATTAAAATTATAGAAGTAAAAATTGAGAATGCTCACTTGAACATCGTTTGCACCGCGACGATCGTGTTACAGTCAGCCAGGGTGTCTTCCTCCGCAGAATTGCTATTTTCCTTGTTGACGACGACGACACTTTCTGCCAGGGTGATGCCCGCTCGAAGAAGATCGTCCAAACAGTCGATGGATCCTTGCATCCAGTACACCAGAGGGAAATAGGACACCGCGTCCAGAAACGCAATTTTTGGTTGCTTCTCCAGCAGTAGAATTATAGGATTCAACGATGTTTTCGACCTGAAAGACATTTCAAACAATCTTTTCTTTTAAAAGATTCTGAAAAATGTTTTGCTCATTTTACAAGCACTGAATACGATTTGTAGCCATCCTCTGAGAGATTCTGATGTGGGGACAAATTAATTGGACGACAATTGGAAATTTGAAAGACGACTGTCAATTACGGTAAAGCTTCGACCTAAGCGATCGGGAACTGCACCATCTAAGCAACGCGCCTATCCCCTGCGGGACATACTCTGAGAGCATACGCTGCCTCCATGCAAGTCCCGAGGGTTTAAATCGTACTAGTTTTGCCATAGCTAGACTATGAACACAATTTTCGTCATTAATTTAGCTTTATAACAACATTTGTTACGTGGACCGAGTAAACTGAACATTTATACACGAACAGTAGCAAACCTCCTCGTATGAGTTTGTTGGACATTATTGCTTAGAATCCGATGGAAATTAAAAGTTATACCTGAAATGCGCCCTTAGAGGAATTATAAAGTTGTAGATCCCGTTGCTGGCGTAATCAGCGGCCAGTATAATAGTCTTGTTCTGCCAATTGTAGTCCCTCGCGTTTTTGTAGCTACAGTGCATGCAGACCTACGGGAATAATATCGAGTTGTATTTTATGTTGCAAAGATTGTGCTGTACAGAATTCTTTTCAGAATTTTCAATGGCGAACAACTTTTCCAGTTTCTATTTGATGCTGAGTTTATATGTTTCCGCTGTTACTTAGAAGCAGTACGTCCCCCATAGGAGTGTTATAAATTATTTATAAAGGAATAACTACCTGTGCCAACTGAAGACAACATAAAGGTTTCTTTTCTTTGAGTAGGTAACACAGCGTCGGCGAAACACCAACGAACGGCGAAACGGGTGGAAATCCTTTGACGATCCTGCAACAACGTCGTAGTGGTAAAATTGTTATACACTTTGCATAATTGGGTGCACACTGTACCCAATTGTATTAATATCGGCCAGGCGCCGAGCTCCGAGAATTCAGTCAAAAATTGTGTTGTGATGATTTTTTTTCAACATGAAATGCGGTTCTTTTTAATTAAATCAATTTTTTAGTGGTTAAATCATTGATGCTGGATCTTTACATTTCCTCGTACCTTGTGCACAGTTCGTTTCACATATCGCAAACAGAGTAGGGAAACTAATAAAGTGGAGTGTGGTGTCCACGATAATATTGTCTTTCGAGGCGTTGTTTGATCTTTATAGTTTAATACAGGACAGAAGAAAATTGAAAAATTCAGCTTTACGATACCCTTCTTGCTTGCATTGGTGTTGGAAAAGTTTATGAAAAATTTATGTATGTACAAGACGATGAAGAAATATTATATACGAAAATCAAAGATTGAAACTGTACAGAAAATTTTCCCATTTTCTTGGATTGGAATATCTCGTTCGTTGTAATACTAAATATAAATATGAATAAATTAGTATGTAAATGTGATTGGAATAAATTAACATGTAAAAGTGACTAGAATAAACTAGTAGATAAATGTTGTTAGAATAAATATATTTGAAGCGTATGTACAATATATAGTAGGTAAATTGTGCTATTTACATAGAGAAGGTGACAAACATGTGCAATTGTGCGATTGTATCACGAAACATAGATGACGTGGAATATATATATGAAAAATTAATGCTTGAGGAGTGTAAAGAAAAAATGCTAACGCAATGGCTATCGCCAATTTGTTTATTCGTGTTCTATGATTTCGTACGAAAACGAACAAACTCTACGAACGTATTTATAAATGTCCCCGTAGTTCAGTACGACCACAAAATGGCGTCCCGCTCACTATATTCGGGATTTTCCGCGAAATCTCCTCTGGGAATACTGTTTATGAGTTCGGATAATATTTCGAGAAAAAGTTTCCCGGGGAACCGAGTATTGCGGAAAATCTCCGGGTAACCGCGCGAAAATGTTGCAATTTATACAAATAGTTTCATCGCCGCGAAATACTGCAGCTGCAGGTTCATTTTATATAAGTTAAAAACGCCGGTGAATTGGTTTGCACTCTTTTCCCGTGGACACTGTAAACTGTTCCAGTTGTTTCACTATAACTAGATATGACCTTCGTGGAAGTGATAAATTGACAAGGCAACGTTCAGAAGTGAAGCATTAATGTTATTTTATATTTTCTAATTGTTATCTTATTGTCTTCATGGAATTTCAATTCAGTGAAAATTATGGAGATCAGAAAATGAGTTTATTAATATTTACAGGGAATTTTGCAACGTAGCTTCGCCTCTTCCTTCAGCAGAAATAAATAAGAATGACAACAATACCGGTCACAGGGTGAAAGATTTTGAAGGGTTTATTCCCATCCACGTGACAGATTGTTTGCGGTTAGGATTAAACACCTAAGTGGGAAACGGAACAACCGAGATATTAACAGAGCTGGGAGACCTAACAGAGATATAGTAGGGGCGTTGACGTGAACGGAGTAGGGCTTCTAATGTAGACAAATTGGAGGAATTAACAAAAGCAAAGCGGCCCAGACGGCACAGACAAAGTATTGTTCTGAAAAGGAACAACTTAAAAATTAAAAATCTTGATTATTTCCAAAACGGCAGCATTTTTAACACAGATTATTGAAATAAATATTCTTTCTCCCCCGGCGCGCTAAAAAAATAGGAAAAAAATGACGGATTTTAACAATGTTAGCGATAACAGGACAAAGAAGGTCCTCTTTTCAAATCGATCGATCAACTAGGAGTCGAGAAAATAGCAATGACCTTGAAATGTCCTTGAGAAAATCTCCTTCTTAAATTTTCAATATAAACCCGCATGAAAGTTATTCTGACCAGGAGCAATTTTTCTAAAATTTCTTATTCTCTTACAAAAGAGTGCCAGGTTAGTTATAGTAAAACAAAATATTTTCATGCTGTTATTTTACTATAATAATTTACTTCAGGATCCCCTCCCCGCAAGGGGCCTAGATATTGAGGCGTAAACAATAGTTAATGCTTCACGATGCTGAAGGTGACCTTGTGAATGGCGAGCGGAAGGGACGATAAGGAAGCGTAAGAACATAACTCACCCTTTGAAACTGCTGGGCAAAGGTCGTGCGTCAAGACGGCAGTGCATAAAGACGATGCAGGGAGGAAGACATCGAAAACATCCACGAGGACATAGAGGGTGGCAGGCGGGACAGCATCGAGCAGCGGATTCAATACCATCGACGCCGAAGAGTGGTACAGGCATCGAGAGACATTCAGACAGGACAGACCGACGATCAACGTAAACTTCCGTTTAATTGTATTTTGGGACGGTGAATGATGGAGAATCATTGACAAGCGGCGGCATCGATCCTCCGCTCAAAAACCTTTTTTCTTTTTCTTTTTTACCTTTTTCTCGCCCTGTCTGTCTCTTGTTACCATCGCGCACGGATGTTTCGACCACTCGACGTTATTCGAGCACGCGTAGAAATTGGAATTCCTCGTGCACTTTTTTGCAAAAAGGACAAAACTTCTCGACAAATTGCGAAGTTTATATCGAGCACTACTAGCTTTCGATTAGAAAAATACTAAGACCGTTGAAATTTAGTGAAAAATGCCTGTCCAAATATCGGTGACTGCGGATTTTATGCACAATAAAAACACTCGAATAATTTCAAAATAGCAATGTATTATTTACAATTGATTAAGAAATAAATATTGCTCCAGGATATTTTTATTTTGCATAAAAATTCGCAATCCAGTCATTGCTACTGGTAATTTACAAGTTCAGTCACGTCGAGTGTGGTACAGAGAATATCATAGTAACATTTAAGAAAAGTGTGAGGAAACTGGACGAGCATGGTGCACAGTTCTCACAGCACAGCTGTAGAATTTCATTTCTAGGATTAAATATTAGGCGAGAAGATCGTGCGTATTTTTGATCGTACGTTTAGCAAACAAATGATCGATTGTGTGGTAGAATACCTTGAACAAATTGGCAAGAAAACATTGGTCACCTTCGTATTACTTATTGCTGAGTTTGATCAATGTACAATCTCGTTTCTGAAGTACAAAATGTTATCACAGACGTGGTATAGTTCTCACGTTCAGTGAACTTTTTCTAACACGATTTCGAGAAGTTTAAACGTCTTTATTTCATTTTTAAGAGTTCTATTCCTGGAGCCTCTCTTCTGCTTCCTTTTCCTTTAGAATTTTCGAAAGTTCTTTATAGGATAGTACTTTATGATAGAGTCACTCTGGTTAAAATAGAAATGTTTCTATACCTCGTTTGCGGTTCTTATTTCTCGACTGTGCTCGTATTATCTCAGTTCGTATCTCATTCCGTGAGAGGTCTCTACTAGTCTAGTTTTATGGTTGAAATTAGGCTAGATTCCTACTTTAACAGTTACCCTTTTTCCTAGTAATAAGTAATAACAAACATCTTTATTTGATAAATCTAGTCAGCATATTAAATAATCAGAAAGACCAGAATTTTCTTTGTTAATATTAATATAAACGATCTAAATACGCACGATGGATTGCAAATCGTGATGTATACATACGTGGGATAGAGAAAATTCTACCGCTCGAAATAATAAAATAATTTTATTTTGGAAGGTCCAGAAAATTAATTTAGTATCGATATAATAGTAAAATATGTCTATACTTATCCCTCGGTGGGAGCAATCGACCCTTAATCGGTTACATAAATTTTGGCTAATACTTTTAAAAACGAGAAAGAATCTACAGTTTCAAAATTGACATTTTTGGAAAGTGGAGCTTCTGTAAAAATTTATTTTACCATTGTTTTGAGTTATAGAATATTCTTTACTCCTTGGCAGGGTTGGACAATATTTTCTGTAATTGACGATTGGCAATTAGGTTTGATTATCCTCTGCAATGGATGATTAAAGTTTTAAAGTTTTAATCAGTCAGATTGAAAATTTGAATCGGCGAATGCCCAACTCTGTTCCTTTTATACTACGATTCATAGTATATGCATACAGGGTGACTCAAAAATATTGTACCTCCTTGAAAGGAATGATTCCCGGGGTCATTTCAAGTAACTTTTTCCCTTGCGAAAATGTTCTCCGTTCTACAGTGGGCGGAGCTCGGCTTGACCAATGTCAACGCCTCGCTCAGCGAGACCTGTGGGCGGGCGGGAACTCGTCCGCTGTGGCCGCGCTCTGATTGGTCCGTGTTTTTCGTGAATAACTCGTTAACAAAGCCGCGCACAGCATTTTTGCAAAGGAAAAAGTTACTTCAAATGAACTCAAGAAACACCCCCTTCAAGGAAGTACAACATTTTTTACATTCATATATACGATAAATAATTTACACAAACACGTCCGATGCATAAGAGACCGTGCCATGCAAGTGCACGAAAATGTGCGAGATCGTTTCACTCTCAAAGATCTCACGATCGTGCTTCGTTACATCTATCAAAGAGATCTGTCAAAGAGAAGGATCGTAATCAGGAAAGTAATAGAAAAATATATGTATATATCCCTCTAACGTCGACGACACCTTCTGTTGACGAGGATGCCACATTTACTATACTGGACACCAAATATTTCAACCACTGAAGTATTACATATAAAAAACATGGGATTAAATTATACTAACACCACGGTTCAGCTAGTAATAATTCTACTACTATTAATAGAATAAATTAATAGCCAACGAGTGACAAAAAATCCTTTAGCTCTTATTTACAATCAGTTAGTAAAACAAAAAATATTTCGTGTCCGGTCATAGGTATTTGAATACCTTGATTCGTTGCGAGCCTGGATGTAACATGATGTGGAAAATGATAGTGGAATTGTTTTAAAAGAATACTCACGCGATCTTCTCGCTCGGTGATCTCCACGGAACATCGTCGTCCATTTCATCCTCGGAATCGTCGCACTCGTGATCTAACAATTCCTGGCCAGAAAGGTGCAATGTGGAACTCGTTAACATGTCTGGCACAGGTAGGATGCTTGGTCTTCTCATTCCTGATGCAATTTAAATAAAAAAATATATTTAATTATTTCCTAAAGAAAATGCGAGTCTTGAGAACTGCTGTAATATAGATTTCAGTTTCTTCTTAATCCAACAAATTATTCTTTTCCTTTACTGCAGGGCTGGGCACGTTTGCACTAATTGAGGCAACACCATCCCCACCATAGCGCCCACCGTCCCCTTACAGTAAGCGCCGTTAGCATGGAGAAAGAACGCGTTTTGCCCGAAGCGTATTGGTACGGAACGCGGCGAAGGTGCGCGCCAGTGTCGCCAGATCAAGACTTGTTCCCCCACTCTAATTTCCCCTTCCACCGTGCTAGTTCCCACGTTTCAACTTTTTCCCCTCTCGAAAGAGAGGTGGGTGGGGGAAGGCAAGCGTTTAAGGGGCCCCAACCGTGCCCAGCACTGCATTACTGTGTTATTACGAACTATACTCCATTTACGTTGACTGGGATAAAACAATTTTTTATGCTTTTGTTCTTGTGGGGGAAAAACTGCTTTGACAAGAATAATGTATTTTTCGTTAATTGTGGTGATATAAGTTGCTCGTCTCTTACCTCCCCTTTGAGTGAGAACCTCAGGACTAAGTAAATTAGGATTCGGATCGAGAGATCGCGGCACGTCCAAATGATTTCCAGTGATCGGCGTCTGTGATGAAGATCCTCCATCTTTCAGACACTGCCGCGAATCACCGAATCCCCCGGCATCCGGCTGAGTTGCTATAAACGACGATGATATTATAGTTATCGTCTGATTGTTAGAGTGATCACTTCGGAGGTACAATATATTTTATATTGTGCAAGTGGGAATAATTTTTAATCTCTCGGCTGCGGCACACTATAAATATTATATTGTTCAGAAAAAATATATTTAATATTTAAACTCGGTTGGTTTAGTTTAATAGAAGGGTCAATCTGATGTAGATGTTTTTGTATTTGTTATAATTAGATTGCGGATTTTATGCGTTTATTAAGAAATCGGTTGGGCGAATTATAAAACAGTAAAAAACTAGAAAAATCCATGAATATTGTCATGTTGTTTTTCTTTGAATTTTTATTTGACTCCTGCTTCCCACAATCGATGCGGAACATTTTTATTTTGCATAAAGATCCGCAGTCTAATTATAATATATAATACATTGTACCTCAAGTGTGAGCTATAATATTATATTGCTCAAAGCAAAATAAAAATGTTCTCATCTTCAGAACATCTTTATATTTTCTGTTTCACTATTATTGAACACGCTGTCAAGGTTGATTGGAATGTTCTGTTAATCTTGAAAGTTTTTTTTTTAATAAATTAAATAGTTTTTCTATATGTAAATTATGTTATTAATGTGTAGAAATATGAATTTGCTGTCACTACAGTCGAGCATTGCCCTCACTGCAAAACTCTAATTTCGAATTTTCCAAACAACTATAATATAGATAAAATACAACAAAGCAATACTTCTTACTACAACGTTTGATTCTATACTACGTTCAAAGTAGAATTTACTGTGTCTTCAAAAACGAAAATGCCGTAACGACAACTTTTTAATATTTCTACTCTACTTGTCTAATCAAAATGTCAGACTCTTGATGTTTCCAAAAAATGAAACTTACAGGAAAAATTGTATTTATCGAGTATATTGTATAATACTGATGTATTTGTGCGCAAGCAATAAGCGTATGTGAATTTGTATCATCGATACTAACGTATTCTCTACTTTTTTTTATCGATCATGTTTGTGTATGTTTGTTCTCCTCTTTTTCGGCATAGATCAAACTAGACCTTTTAAACAAATATGTTTACGTAAGAAATAATGCAACTACCGGACACATTTTCAAGTTACAATTATATCGATCGTTGATACATCATCGACACATGTACTGGCAGATCTACAAATCCTTGTGAGTACTTGAAATAGAATCGTCTTGAAATAGAATTAATATTTAATATTGTGAACAATATTTTTTTTGTCTATTTCTACAAACGTCCACCGAAGCAGAATGATAAAAATTCATCTTTCGAAGCCATGGCAGCTAATTTTTTGAAAAGACTGTATGTATCGTGTTTCGAAAATAATGGTACAAGCGTAATCGACTGCACATGCAAACGCAAGCACATGGCAATTTTAAACGTTCTGTGTAGCATTTATAGCAGAATCGAAACAAAAAAAAAAAAAAGAAAAAAAAACGAAATCACATAGAAACATAAATCTGCTATATTACATTAGGCAATTATAACATTTTCAATGAATGCTAGTATACTGAAATGGACATTTTAACAAAACGTTAAAGAAGTTTTTATAGTGTTCTTCACCTGATAAATGCTCTTTACCAACTTCTATATAATTTCTGTCTCTGCACATGATAATTACGTTAATGAACTACTTGAAGATTCTTGACGTTGATAAATTTATACAATTTTCTATACTTTATCAAGGAAACGAGACTGTGTTCATAACACGAGGACGATCATAAAGAAAGCTTAATCAATCCTATATATATATATATATACATAAAACAAAAAGAAATATACGAGTACAACTAGACCATAGAATAGTCGAAAATAAAGTGATAAATAACAAAGAAAGAAAGAATTGAAATAAAGAAGAGAAGCGAGGCGCATGCGACACTCACGGTAGACATCGGATGCGATTATGTTGTGCCGTTCGAGTGGTGTGGGCGTGCTAGGTAGGACCTGCAAAATGACCTGTGGGGCCCTGTGGGTCACGTTCTGTCCACGGGGCCCCGTACAGGTCGTCTCCTGCCTGCTGCAAGCTGTTTCGTTCAGCGCATTTTTACAATTGTTGGAATAGCGATCGTGCTCGTTGGCAGCGGATGCGTTTGCTGTACCGTTCCCATCACCACAGGCGATCGTGCAGCTCGTGGAAATCGTCGTTGTCGTCGTTGTCGTGCCGGCACTGGTCCCAGAGGTCAACGCGGCGTCGGTGTTGTTGGCATTCGCCGAGGAACCAGTATTCGCGTTCTCTGCGCCGTCGGTTTTCGATTCTATCACTACTTGCATCCCTTCTGCACCCGTAGCCTGATTGTTCGCCACCACGAACGCCGAGTTCTCCTCCTTCGTGATGCTCATGTAGTAGCAGGTGTCCGTTTTCTTCATTATGTGACGCGGACCTGTCGTCATAAACACTCGCAATAATCCCAGTAAGCAAAATGCCGGTTAGTTGGCCCATCATTTGCGCAACACGACCGCGGTTGGTCTCTATGGCCCTACCTCATCGAAGCAATACACCTCGATCACCTCCCATTCAAAGACCGATAACTTGACCCAAAAAAACCGTAGGTCAAGTTTTTTGGGCTCGTTATGAAGAGGAAGGTTCAATCTTCAAATCTATGGTGAATTCTGTCATGAGAAAACTTTTCGAATGTTTCTACAAACGTTTCAATGTTGGCCTCTACGGCCCTACTTTATCGAAGCAATACACCTCGATCACCTTCCATGACAGATGACTAGAAAATGTCAGATGAAATGGTGAAACGCTGTTACCAGGATTTAGGAGGATGGTGTCTTCGTAAAATTCCGGAAGTTCTGCTGGCCTGACCGCAACCAACGCTACCCCGTATTTTCGATGGCTGTGAAACGACGCGTAGGTGAAGGATTTGCCCTCGTACTCGCCGAAAAAGCGGGAATCCCCTAGGATAATGTGATAAATCTCGTTGCCAGAACATTTCCCGTAAAGTCTGTGCCACTCTTCCTGCGACTGCTGTCCTTCTCTGAAAGAGAGAACACTTTTGCTCATTGGCACTTCGGTGTACATCCTCATTGACCCTAGAACGACCTTCTGTAACTGCAAGTGACCCTGCAAACTTTTCTATTTTCCGACATGAAGAAATCAGGATGGCGTCATTCTAGGGTGAAGATGTCACAGTGTATTCTCCGTTCCGCCAACTTACTGTCCTCTGGAGGTATGTAACAGGAGGGTAACTAAGGTAGACGCGCCAGGACACGTGCAGTTGTTCGCTAAGAGGGCGTATTTGAATTCGTCCTCGCACACAACGTGCTCAGCGAACTTCACGTGAAGCTTGTTTTTCGGACGGAAGATTTGAACGTACTGAGGAACGTTCGGTGCGAAGTCCTTCACTGCCCACGATCTGTCTCATCGAAAAGAATAGAATTGTAGGAAGCGCGTTTCACCTGATCGATCAGCAGGCACCAGTGATTTTTTAACTGACCTCAGTATCGTATGCTCGTCGGCGGCGGTTTTGTCCGCGTAATTCCTCGCTGCAAGAACGAAGCACGCCTCTGCCTCGTTCATCCTGGCCCTGATTAAATCGTTGTCTTTGAGACACGAGCCTTGAATGTAAATTACCCTTTGTGCCCAGATGGGCACCTGTAAAATCATTCGCATTGTGGTATCCAGTTCCATCGGCGACAGTAACACCACGTAGTAATCCTGAATTTAACAAGAAACGGTGCACTCTTTTGTGGCCGTATATGTTCTACATACCTACAATTTGTTAGCAATAATTCGAAGCACAATTCCTCTTTTAACCCTCAACCGATATATCGGGGCCTCTCACGACCCCAACAAATTTTACACTAACTTTCGCTAACGTTCAAACTTCTTTAGTACATTTGGAGGCTAAACTTTCACTTCGGGGACCAAAAATTTTTTACTTTTTCTCGCATAGTCCCGGTTATTTTTACGAGAAAATGCCAAAAATCCAAGTTTTAACGTTAGGAATTCACTGATTCAGAAGTTACGCGTGTTTAAAATTGCTCGATTTCAAGCACAACAGCTACAATATTCTCGTTCGTTTTTCCTCTGAAAAGGATGTTCATTTCGACCAACGATGCATGGTTTAAAGATCCCAATAACCCTCTGACATTTCAAAAGAATGGCGCAAAATCCGGTCATGTGACAATTACAATGCAAGGGTGATGAACCGACGACCCACGAACCTCGTGCAGCCCCGTTTTTCTGATGCGACGACGCGCGGGAAGAGTTCTGCCACTCCGTCATAACCCGCGTCATTTTTCATCAACCGCCAACCGTTACTTATGGCCGCTTTCCAAGGGTTCGTAATATTTTGTAGTAAAAACAAAGCGCGCGCTTATATCGTTTCGCGAAGTTTATCGTGGTCATCGTTTCACGCGCTGAGCATCCTAAACGCCATTCGTCAACCATATTGCTTTTCATTTGCGCATCGTGTCGAGCACCACTGCCGCCATGCCGCGGCAAATAAGTTATACCACTTTTTTGATTTTAATGAAAATTTCAGAAGCTTACAATAAAAAAATGTTTTTCAAATATGGTCGATGTCATTTACCTGCAGCAACGGATGGGCGTAAAACTCGTTCAAAAAATCCATGATGGTGTCCGCCTGCAGTGTCGTGCAGCACACCACCACGTGTTTCTCGCTTTGCGCTCGATGCGACGAATAGGAGCCTCCCAGCTTCTGTCGTTCCATCCACGTGAAAGCCAGCTGCTCGAACTGTCAACACAATTAATTTGGCAAATTTTTTCCAAATTTTGGAACAGCTGTTATAGGTTGAAGAGAAATAATTCATTTTTCGGGGGTGGTTTTCGCAAACAACGGGTGCCTTTAAAAAATCAGAAATAACGTTCGGGCACGTAACTATTCAAAGTTTCGAGATGGTCAGGTGGCCAGGACATTGTTAAACAATTTGAAAAAATGTTGAGGTTGAAATTGTAGAACAGCCACCACCTACTACACGCTTTCGGCGGAACAGTTTCCGGACTACCCCGTATGCATCTCAAGAACGTATATCGTGTGCGGCTGACAGGTTTGACAGATGAATTGCATAGTTATCACTGTCATCCCTACCTCCGGTTAGGACGTGACGGCTGGCTTTTGGTAACGTCCTCTGTCATTAGTCAATGACTCCCGGGCAACAAGTGGGAGAGCATATTTGGGTTACGATCTCCCCTCGGACAATTTAATTACGCGTTCGTCAGGGGTCGGGGTTAATTGGTTTTCGAGGAAGAAGTGTCCCCTCGAATACTACCGAGAAATCGTACAGTGATTCCACAAGTTTGCTATAAAAATTATCCAACCGTGTACCAAATTGTTTCTCAACATTTCATAAAGAAGTTAGGGGAGTGTTCTGTATTATTGTTCCCACTCGAGAAAATACCTCCATGAACGGAAAACGTGTTCTCATTTTCGAGCAGAAAAGTTACGAACAGAAACATTATGGTTGACGCATAAATGTGAAAAAAAACTATTATGTAACCGACTGCAAAAAATATTTACAGAACAGTGTCAAAAGGTCCAGCTTAAAAAATCCTACTTTTTATTGTTGAGTCTCTTTAACCATAATTGTCTCCCACTCTACCCTTCCCCTTCTACCACACTACTCTCCCCTCTCCCGGCGGCGAGCATCCCCACGCACCGGCAACGATCGGTCACGTGACGCGACGCGCGCTCCCAATTGGCGTTGCCTCTGTGCCTGCGCCGTGACTGACCCACACAGGAGGTAACTGTATTCCCCTCCGTTCGAGTCACTTCCTCTGACATGGCGTCTACGTAGTATGACTACACTAACAAGTCACTTTCCACAAAGCTCAGGTGCCACTCTTGCGTGCTCGTATTTTCCCCGTAAGAACGCCATCGTCCTTCTTTGTGCGCAACCACCGCCCTTTATTCCCACAACAAAAGGATCGCATTTGCATTCAAGCTTTCGCGAAATTATCGGCAATAGTACCTTCGACTAAGCGTTAACGGAACACCGATTTAACGATCCCCTTTATAAGACGTAACACAATGCCCGGGCTACAAAAACCTCGCGAATAGGAGGAGGAGGAGGGGAAGTGTTTGACATTTATTTCCCGGCGTTCGCGGTCCGAGCGAATATTTATCGTCCGCCGACAATTACTGATGATATAAAACTTTAACTTCGCACTTAACAATGACTGTATCGCGCGGGAATGAAGATCGAGCTCCCCCGGACGTCGTAAAACGAACATAAATCCCGTTTCAGCTACTGCCTCGCGAACACCGTACGAGATAATGTTGACGAGGAGAAGAATCGCGTCGATAAGGAAGAGGGCGAATCGCATAAGTAAATTCGCCGTAACATTTCTATTATGATCGCCGGGAAAAGTTTTATTAATCCGGCAGATGGCGCGTAATGAGCTCGCGCGACACATTCCGCGCGCTTTTAACGACGTCACAGTGAAACTCGGAACCTCCCATTTTAGGTTCGCTGGCCATGCCGACTGCGTCGCGCAGGCTGTTTGTTTTCCATTATGCTGTTTCATTGTCGTGACGCTATCAGCTCTTCCGAAAAGAATGCAATGTCAGCCTCGGAACAGAATTGTTATTATAATTATAATTGGCGCGAGACAATGTCGTTCGAAATATTGTCCAACCAATTATCAGGTTGTTGCCAATGAAACCTTCCGGTTTTGAGAATGTTGGAAAGCGTTTTGACGAAAAAGCGGATCTTGGGGACTCACTTTCAATTTTTATTCAGATATCAATTTTATTCCTAATTCAAAAATATCGTTTCCAATATTCTTGGAAAATAACATGTTATCTACAAAATCTACTCAATGGAGACGACAATCATGAAATGACAAAAAAAAAAATTCCTACGGGCCTATAAAAATCTTAACGTCTTCTCACTTCTAATATTAGGCCATTTTTGGTATTGATACATAAAATCCGCAGTCTAGTAATACATTCTCGATATATGTCAACAACACGGGTCTTGCCAATGTCATGTATCGTACAGGAGACATGCCCGAGACGTGTTATGTTTACACTCCTCGGTGTCCGAGGCCTCTCGCGGCACCTCGCGTATACCCCGCGGTAGTGGGGATAGTTCCGCGACATTTATCACCCAGGTCTTGGCGACATATATAGATAAATGGTTCAAACGTTGGAATCGTCGCTTGAACAAATACTGGGTTACCTAGGGGGCTAAATATGGGGTGTCAAGTTTGTAGTTACCTGTGTAGGTAGGACGATGAGGGCCACGCAGATCATGATGACCATATAGAGCTGCGAGGGCCAGATATCAGGCACGAAGTCCCCGTAGCCGACCGTTGAGAACGTGACCACGACGTAGTAGGTGCTTTGAAACAGATTCAAATGCCTGTGCCCCGCCCTCTGGAAGTGTTGGATTCCGCATACGCTGGAAAATTAAATCGAAAACTGTCGCTCGGAATCGTATTCCGTGGGATTAAAGCTCGCCCGGAGGGCAAGGGTATTGAAATCACCGGGGTTGGCGTCTGTGCGTCCCGGTAATTCGACTCTCTCGTAGCCGAGTGGAACGCGTCGTCCTGCCGTAGTCGTTGGAAACCGATCGTACAATTAGCTGTTCGCTACAGGATCCCGGGATCCTTTCATCTTCGAGGCACCGGCGACGGGACTCGAAGAATCGCGGAAAAGGCGCGCCGCCGTCGAAGGATCCACTCTAACGAACGGCATTCACAAACACCCGCGTGTCCCGATTATGCATGCAACCCCTAGCCACTTCGAACTCGGAAATCGCGTGCGGTCCACGAGAACAAGCACATACGTCGACAATAAGCTACGCTTACGAGAACTCCGCCGTATATCTTTTTCAACCCGAAGAAGGTGTTTTTCAAGGTTTCAGGGCGCAAAAACACTCTAAAATTTTATTAAACCTTGCTCAAAAGGAGGTCGGAACGAGCTGTTTTCGTAATGGGTTGCTATAGAAATGCCCCGGCACTTAGGACGACTTAAATTTCTCGCAAATGTTCCGAAATCACAAAAACAGTATAGTGATATTTTGACATTTGAAAGAGACAGACAAGATATTTATTATGGAAACTTTTACGAACGTACCGCGACATTTTTCTGGTTAAATTGAGCCCAAACACGATGCAATTCGGATCACTACAGCTTGTTTAATCCACGATATAGTAGAACCTCTATTAGCCGAACCTCATTCTTCAATCTTAAACAGTTCAGTTTCACACAGATGCGTAAAGATTAACAAATCAGTCGAGGATGAATAATATACCTGCTGTATCCATTAATGAGTTCGGATAAAAGAGGTTCTGCTGTATCGTGGATTAAACGCGCAAATATGATCCGAATTGTGTCGTGTTTGGACCTGTTTAAATCGGAAAAATGTCAGGAATATGTCAGTGAATGTGTCACTGAAAAACAATGAAAAATAACGTGGGTTTTTTTTACTAGATTAGCGATATATACCCGGTATAAGTGACATATATACTTAAAATAGATATACAGAGTGAAGGACAGACTTTATGCCGTGTCATAGTTGATCAAGGAACACTATTGTTATACAACAAGTATTTCACTTGCTATCGATGCTCGATAACGTTGAAAGGACAAGACAGGATCGACTAAAATCCACGAGCACGGATCGAGCGAGTCAACATACGTGCCATCGCCGCGAATGAGCACGATTAATGAACGGATTTCGATCTGCTGGTTTTATGGAGGATGCCCCGTACCCTAAATTTACTTTCTGAGCGCGTGATCACAAGGAACTGTTCGAACAATTAACTATAAGACTTGCGTACGCTGCGAGGGTGTGCGAAGTGGCGAAAAACGATGACAAAAATTGAATCTTCTTCATTCGTTATCGCAATAAATGTTACTGCAAAAACTCCCATTACCACATCGAGAGATCAAGGTCACAGTATGTGGATCAAGATCTTTCACACGAGGATATTATTATCGTCAATAGATGTTTATTAGAATCATTGAAATGCATCGTTTGATATAGGAATTGCTAATAATCGAAAATGCAAATGCCGTAACGAGATTCGTAATAATAATCACATTTGATATTAATTCATAGTCTGCACGGTTAACTAGTCAACTTCGAAACATGAAATTCAATTATCAATGAGGATAATTCAATTATCAATTAGGAAAATGTTTCTAACATTTGTTTACCTAAAAGTGTAAATAAAATAATATGCAGAATCGTGAAATAAAGAGCATATTAAAATCGGCAAAATGATGACATTTCCGTTTTTACTCGAAGTGCAGCGAAAAAATTGGGACAAGAAATTTTGCAAAATGGAAGATTCCTGGTACTCGTCGATTGTTTTTTCAACTCGCGAACTGATATCACATTTTCCGTCGCAGCCCAGCGTGATTTTTCAAGCGGGATTATCGCCTGTTTCCCAATATTAATAATATACAACGGGCACAAAGGGACTCCACTAAAATTCCAATAGAGTTAACGCACAGGGAAATTAAAAAATCTGAAAACGATGACGCACGTATTTAAAAAGCGAGCTCCCAGAGGATTAAGAGTGACGTACCGGTAATGCGAGCCTTCTTACCTCGCGGAGGAATAATTTTTTGCGGGATTAATGTCAGTTGTGTCATGGAAAATCTGCGACATTTTATGACAGGTATGTACGACTGCATTACGGTTTCACTTTGGCAAATTCGATTAACTTTTTCATTACATTTATTCCGTCCGGCCTGCAATTTATCCGACCGTTATTGCGTTTTCATACGAAGTCAACTTTACGCGACAGATGCTGGAGAAGAACCAAATTTTGTTACAATTAAAAACTATAAACTGAAAAATTTTAATGCCTGGTAGGTTTGCAAAAATACAAATAAAATAATAATTTTCGGATCTCACGTTTCGAATTATGTACTTTTGTCGATCGAACGAAACACCAGACGTTTTCACGTAACATTTATAATAATGGTCCATTAGCAGATTCTAGCACGCGACCCGCCTAATTACAGACTTCCTACACCCTAAATTTCAAGCTCCTCTATTTTGCGAACAGGGAAGAAATTTCAGTACGGTTAATCGAGACGCTTAACAAAATGTCAAGCTCGATATGCTGCGCGCGACGCTAGACAAAATTGCTTGTGTAAATTGCGCTTTGTTTCCCCGGAAAGTCATTATACTCGGCGGCCGATTGACAGCAATCCTAAACCGGAAGACTAAATTAATAAACTAAGACAGAAGACAGAAGTTAATAAACAATATTTTTACTCAAAAATATGGTAATTAGCGCTGAATGAAGGATATTTATTCAACTGAACCCATCGAAGAGCACCGGAACGCACCTAGGAAATCGCGTTGAAATTAGTGTATATTTAGATCGCTGTAACTTTGAAAGTATTGACGCTATTTGAATGAACCTGGACTGTTGCAGAGCGCGAAGCCTGCGCTTTGAAACGGTTTTTATTTTATCGCGATACGACGCCTGGTTCCCGAGATATCGCTGTGTAAAGACAATGCTAATTTTTGAGCATTTTACTGTCTCTTTCTCTGCAGCACGCTCGTCACTGACCTACCCCCACGCGCCGTAAGTTGAGACAGGTCAGTTCTTATTGTTAGTGCACGCGCACTCACGAAGGACACACCCACTCAGTGCACGCGCACTCACGAATGTCCCCCCACTCCATTCGAGCTCGCATGAAAACTTTGAACGCCCATATCTCGAGAACGCATTGAGATATCGAGATGGGACAAAATGCATTGGAAACTGCATCGAATCTACTATCTTCTGCGCGTATTCACGATATGATCAATTCTTTGTCCTTGTGATATAGCGTGGACAGGACGAAATTTATTTCGGGGAGCATAAACGATCTTTTCTATCTCGGGGAGCAAACCTACAAACTTGATTTTTACCATTTCTGTGGACAAAATAAAATTACTATTTTTAATTTGACTTTTGCTTATACTGTACTGTTATCGAGGCAGGTTCAATCTGTGTGAGAAGAGTGCGATAAATGGTCAGCCGTTTCTCGAACAATATGAGGAATTATTTGCGAGTTTCGCAAGCTCGAACTGAACAGGAGTTTGCGTCAACGAGCACCGCAGAAAATACGAGCGGTATTAATCTAATTTCCTAGAGAATAGCTAGTTGGGCGTGACATTTTCAACTGTTCACAGAAAATGTCAGTTTCCTTGAACTCCCCCGACGACGGACACACATAGTTGAAAAAGTTCTGTGGCCTTTCGGTCTAGATGAGAAACGAAAGTTCCGTTAACGAAGAAACACCGGTTGTCCGACCATGTGGAACTTTTCGTTGGCAGTCCGAAGAATACAATCTTCTCTTGAGAATCTTTCGGACAAAAATGCTTCACTGACAAATCAATCTCCGAAATCCTTCGGCAAACAAGACTATTAATTTTCTCATCCAATATTCCCTCTCCCTTTAACAGAAACCCAGGCAGAAAATCCAATTATTAATTTTTTTTCAATTTATAGTTTTGCCAGCGACATCGTAAAATAAAAAATGTTCTTCGATGATGTTTGCACCAGAGTTATTTGTGCCTCCCTCGAATAGTTTCCCTCGGAAAGTAACACACGTCAGATGCTATTCCCATTCTCGGAAACAGTGCCGGTGGAAACGTTCGCCTGGAACTGCCTTCGGTCTGTCACGACAATTTCGATTTCGCCGAGTTTCGAAATAGCGACCTTTGATTTAAATTTTGGATCAGAGGAAAGGTCACGCGTGCTCAGATCTGACGAATAGGGTTACCATTGGAATATCTATTTTGGCGAAAAATTCGGTCAGGGAGATAGCGCCGTGACAAGAACTGATATCGTGATGCATGGCCAAGAATCCATGCGCGAATCCCTTTATCAAAGCTTTTGTGAAAAGTTCAAACTGACCGTTAAACATCGACCGGACCGGACCAGACCAGTTGCGTTTCTTTTGTTCTCAATTTAATAACCAATTGATTATAATTCTCCACGATTTTATTAAAAAAAAATTTTTTTTCATTTTAAAAATTTCTTTTCTTTTTTTAATTATAAATTAACGGACGACCCGGAAAATTAAATCGCATTTCACCTGTTCGTTATCCGTTTAATTCCACGCTTCCCGCCGCTGGAAATTTATAGACACGAGAATTTTGTCGCTGCTCTAATCTTTATCGCAACGCAGCCATTCCTTCATTATGATCAGCACTTCGCTCGGTCGAGCGGGGAAAAAAGTTTTATACCTGTACATACATAGAATGGACCACGTAAACCAGATTACGTAAATGCACTACCAGTTAAAAGTATCAGACCCGGTATTATAATTAATGGAACTGGATAATCTTACTTTACGACGATATAAGGAGACTTATGCAATCAGCGACTGCATGTAATATATCTGCCCTATTTTGGCGGACGAGTTACATTACCGTTTCTTATAGTATCATAATCGCGTACAGAAAGAAAGAATAGTATGATAATATTAGAAATATTATATATTATATTACTATATTGATATTATATTCAGAGTATGATAATATTATAGATGTAATATTCATACTGTAATAATATTATTGATATTATATATTCTATTAATATATAGATATCATACAAATAGTATGATGATATTGCAGATATTATATTCATCCGATAATAATATTAGAGATATCGTATATTAGTGTGCAAGTTCATTTTTCCCGACTTTCGTTTTATTTTGAGTGTACCTGCCGACCCTTGTTAAAAAAAAATTTGTATTTTTCTTCGGCCGAGTTGATCGTTCCGATGATAGATCGTCCGAGGTCCGTGGAAAAGTCGAGGATCGAGGAAACGGGAAAGAGTGAAACTTAGCTGATTGACCCAGATCGTAATGTGGGACAGACATTAATAAGTAATCGTGGCGGCTAGCGCAGATGGATTGGTATCACCATCGATCGTCGTGATTCGTTATTTACGGCGTGGTTTCAGAACAGCCGTTGCCCGTAAGCTCGCCCTTGTCAAGGCGAAACGGAGTCGCGACAAGGGCGGCCGGATGTCTCCTATCGCGTTGTCAATCTCGAAATTATTCGGAAGTCATTTCTCAAACGGCGGACACTGTCCGAGGATTTCCCACCGGGCTGTCTGCTCCTTACAAACCTGGACGAGGGCATGGAAAAAAACCTCAAAATTGCAACCCATTTGCATCATTAGCCACATTAGTCACTATCACCAGAGCATATATATATATACGCTCAATTTATATTGTCTTATAACGCTGAAATATGAAGTTCTTTTACTTGTCATTTTTGTACTTAAATATAATAAAAAAAAAAAGTTTGGTGATAGAGGCCTTCTTTTCATATTTCCTTATGATGCAAATGGGTTAAGAAAAATTGCACAATTTTTTGCATCAACAAATACAAACCTGCAAGCACAAAATAATTCCACGAATAATAACTGGTCCGCGGATTTTAGGGATTTCTAGGAGCAGATCGAATTTAAAACGATCGTCGGAGATATTGAAGGTCATTGAAGGTCATTGCCCTAAAATGTCACGATTTTAATCAAGATTGTTGGAGGTGCCTATTCGTCCTTTTCGTGTCGAACAATAACACAACACCTTGGAGCTTGAAATCTCATTAAAACTAGCTCATTCCAGTTCCAAGACGGGCAACGATCGATTGTTTGCAATGTTACGATTATACTCGGAGTGACATAGTTGCAAACTTTGCGCCACATGTCGGGAGAAGTAATAAGGTGGTACGCTATTCTTTTTTCCGGACGCTTTCGCCGGTATATGTATTTTTAGCTTACAAATTGCTGATCGGCTGACCGCAATCATGTTCGATCACTGGTACCCGACTTCGACAGAGACACACATACACACACACACACTCTATTGTGTAGTATGCATGCACACGGCGAAGAGAGTTGACTGCTAAAAATTTTAACCTTTCTTGTCCGCATTTATATTGTAACCTTGAATTTATAATTGAATTCAAAATGGCCAGACGGCACTCTGTATTTATGGCATACGGTATCGCGTATGCGATACGTGGCAGCGTATTCGAGTGTTTAATGCAGCTTGATGAATATAATGCTGTTTGTGCCATGCGAAACCGTGATGGGAACATTAATACGGGAAAACAATTCTACTTTCGCTTCGGGGCTATGAAAATTATTCCATTACGTGCTAAGATCTTTGTGACATTAACCAGAGGATTATTATTGATTGCGGAGAGGGGTTACGAAGTCATTTCTCGTGCTGAATGAAATTGTTCAAATAAAATAGGAATTCCGTTCCTTGAAAACGAATAATGCTGACTAATAAAAATTCGTTTTAATATTCGCATAAAATGTTTATTATTTTATTTCCGAGGTTGCAAAATGAGTGGATGCAATTTGCAACAGTATAGGGATTGCGAAAATGTGAGAATGTACGAGTACAGTGTTTACTCGATCTATATCCACAACACGGGTCTTGTCAGTGACATATATCGGCTAGAAGATACTGTTCATTCCGAATGAAAAGAATGAAAACAGACGTAATGATTAAAAATAGAAGAAATATTTCAACCTGTACTAAAAGTTGCCGAATCGAAAATGTAATATAAATTATAAAGACACGATTAATGCTGATTGTGTAAACAATTAATGCTGATTGTGAAGACTTTGATAACGAAGTCAGATATTTCGATAGGACAAAAAAACCGGTTTCAATATCTGGGAAACAAATTTATGAATGGAAATTATATTCGGATTGCTAAACTTTCCTCGTTATTCGAATAACGTAATGTAACTTCTATGCAAGTTATAGGACGCGGGCTTCCCGCAAACTTAAATAATGGGTGAAAATAAGGCCGGCGGAACGGTTAAGAAAAGTTTACCAGCACGACGACGGTAGAATTATAATTTGTCATTACTGAACAGCCAGTCGTCCTGCGCGAAGGAATACGAAAATTATTGCCGGTTGGTAAATGTTGAATCACGTTGCCTGCCACGCAATTAAGCACATTCACGCAATAAACGGCTGAGAATCACGAGTTTCATAAAATTTTGGCAACTGCAGTTCTAATTCGCGCCATTGCGAATGCAAAATCTCATATCTCTATATAATATCAATATTCTATTTAACTATTTACTTTTTTAAATTTATTTATACCAAATAAAAAATCGCGAATATATTTTTAACATGATCCGGGGTCGATTGAAATTGATTCGTCGCTTTAAATATTGAAAAATTGCACCGCGTCGAAGCACACGTTTTCATTTAGTTGAATAAATTTTTGTCATTTGATTTTTAAACGTAGGCGGTGTTGTTTTATTTTTCATTTAAATGCGAGTGTTTTTATTTTTCAATCCGGCACGCATGACAAATCGCGAAATTCATTCTCGCACTTGACCAAGGATAAAATTATTCAATGGGCATGTAATTACAAAGTGCAGCATTGTTTATTAATGGGCCGCATGCAATATTACTGTATCAAAATGCACAGACTAAGATGAAACAATGTGGAGAGGCCTGGGAAAAATTCGTACGACTTAAATAATAATTTAAGTAATTAACTTAGACGAAGACTCACCTGGTGAAGACAAGGCATAGTAATGTAGCAGTGAGAATCATCAGTTGTTGACTTAGAGCTGATTGGGATCTCTGCATGGCTCGGTGTAGATCATTCTGCTAGGCAGAAATATGAACAACGGTATAGATACTTACACACTCGTCAGTTTAGGGTAATTAAAATTAATAGATTACTCACGAACATATTCTGCAAGGAATGCTTCGCCAGCCAACAGTTCAGAAACACTGGGATGAAGAGATTTCGCATTGGTGGATAAAGTAGCTGCGAAAAAAAAATTCAAAAATTCATTTCAATTATTGCCAATATTATTAAATACGTTATTAAAGGCAGGAAGCACATGCAAGACAATCAAAAAAGTGCCGTATCACACATTTTATCATTATTTCATTAGATCACTTTGATTTCATAGCGATCAAAGTTTTAATGTGCAGTTTCTTTTGCGCGAAAATTTATTTGTCTCTCGAGGTACAAGTGTTTTCCAAGCGGTTACGGGACGCTAAGATTTGGGATTTGGGGATTTTGCCGGGACATTGGAGGAGAGGCACAAAGCTAATAAGATTGGACCAATTAAATCTCGGAGCGCAAGTCTCTGATGGCGTTACATCCTATTTCTGTCTAGATCGAGGTTAACAAGCAGAGATCGATGCACCGGCAACATCTTATACAATTTGACACAAACCTGAAGAAAACACCTTTTATATTCCAGTCGTCGACAATTATAAAAGAGCTACGCGGAAATTCCGTACAGTGTCCAACATAATTGATTCCTCACCGACGAGTACACATAAAAATATTAATACGTAGCAAAAAAACTTCAATGTTATTATGTGTAAAATGTGGTGTTTGTAATGCTCAAATAAAATAATTTAAGTCTTGCAGGTGATCATGGAGTTCAATTGAGTTTGGAATTCCAAAAAACAAAATTAAATTGTATACTCGATGTATGTCCAAAACGGGGGTCTAGCCGTGGACATATATCGGGAAGGAGATACTATTCTTGGGTCCACGCCGAACGTAGAAAAGGACAGCAAAGCTCGAGTGGCATCGAGTGGCTTTTAAAATAAGAGTAATTAATATAGGCACAGTAATTGGGTCCCTTATCCTACGCTTTGATAAACGTGAAATCGGTGGATTAATTGCGGTGCAGAATGGCGGATAAAGTTGATCGATTACTCACCGTGATTGTAAACGGTATGGTGTTGACCAGCTCCAAGATGAAGTGGAACGAGAGTAGCTGCTGCCAGACGTTTCCCTGTGAACATGACGAAGACAGCTCAACAAACCCAGCGACAATTTCAAGAAAATACAAAGTGCGTTAGAAGAGTCTGAGAAAAAGATCGAACAGTCGTCCTGCATTTTCTTTTCTTTCTGTCCAGTAGCCGTGCAACACTATGCGCATTATACTACGTTAACGAGACACTAATCATTGTTCTAAATCAATCATTTGATGTATCCTCCATCTCCGAACACGGGTTCCACGCTGCAAAACATAAAAATAATTGAAGCTTAACTTCTATTTGCTGCACAGTAACTCCCATCAATATTCGAACAATATTAAAAAAAAAAAACAATAACTTTTCGAAAATTTATGCAATCAACTTTCTCGACAAGTTCTAGTTTGTTAGGACTTAAAACTTAAATAATTTCTTCCAGTTTTAAAATAGTTATTTTATTTGAAACAGTAGTACAGTGTTTACTCGATATTTGTCATATATGACAGATATCGGCCAGGATAGTTCTGGGACTTTTATCGCCTGGATATTTGGGACATATATCGAGCAAAGAATATTAATGGAAATTACTTCATATTATTTGTAATTAATAAGTAAATGCGACTCACGTTCTCAAATTTTGTCGCAATTGTCGTTATCGTTTAATCTGCTACAATTTCAATCTTTTATTATTAATCGTTAAAATGGTTGTCGCGGCTGATGATCCGTTCATAATCTTTTATCCAATTATCTGCGAACGAGTTTAATGAGAAAGGTTTGAAGATTGCAAATAAAGCAAGAGGTCATTAACGACGCCATGGAAAGAGGATATTCGTTGATTTATTCAGTTCTCCGCGGACTCGTAAAATTTTAGTGAAAGGAGCCTAAAATTTAGTATAGACCGTTCGCTTTGAAGTTTTCCTAACTTGAGAGTTTATTGAAAACAATGGGCAAGTGGATGAATGCCTATTCACAAAATTTCTGCTTTTTTCGGAATGGGACCTCGTTATTCCTGTAGCCGACGATTGCACGAGCAATTAGGTCGACTTCCGTTAACTACCAAATAATCATTACCCCGACTGTTTCCGTTTTTATTGTTCGTTCACGTTCTCGCAGATCAGAAACTCCGAGGAACATAATCTTTATGCAACTTTTTGTTGCATTGAAACGACATTTAAATGGAATGAAATATGAAATTCGAATGAAACGAACAATAGTAAAAAAGTTCATCATTTTACCTAGAAATTTATCTATACGGAAATCTATGAAAATTCAATTTGCAAATTCTCGTTCCTGCCTGACCATGGCTGACTGTTTCTACTTGCCAATTTCCGGAGAATTTCTGCTATGCATTTTACTAGGAATAATCGCGACTTCCAGTGTTAATTGTTTTTCACGAAACTTGTACCAACATATTTGCGACATTTTTCCGAGTAAAATGAGCCCAAACATGACAGAAGACCTTATACAGTGTTGTCTCGATATATGTCAACAACACGGGTCTTGCCAGCGACAAATATCGTCCAGGAGATACTATTATTCTTTGATCCTCGGCGTCCGAGGCCTCTCGAGCTCCTTGGCCCCTCACGGGGTATGCCCCGCGGTAGTGGGGATAGTTCTGCGACTTTTATCAGCCAGGTATTTGCGACATATATCGAGAAAAGACTGTACTTGTTATGCTGGTGAACGTAGTGCAAGGGGATAAGCTTTCATACTCGGTGCCAATACTGTAAGCTCGAAACCACGAGGTGCTAGGCTCTTTAACTCAGTCGGACGTCGAATCTTCGGCAGCGAACTCCGTAAATCGAGAATGACGGAAGAAGATATAATAGGAAACCAGTGTAGGTGGAGGTATAGTACACGAGCGCAAGTCACTGTAACCCAGTTGACGATCATTAGTCGCAAACCGAGATTGGATTCCGCGTTTCCTGGGCCAAACACACGACCCGCCGGAATCATAGTAACCGATTTCGTGTGTATTTATTCGCATGCACGCGTTCCCGAGCGTTCAACCGTACCGGTCCAGACGGGGCCAGCCGAATTCTCTGAGAACTCGAGCACACTTCACCACCGGAGCCCTTCAGTTTATGCTCCTTCGCGACCCTCGGGTAGTATCGAAAGCCTTCAAACACGGCGGTTCGACGTCATACGGTTTTCCGGTTAGCTAACTCGCCGATCCGCTATGCAGCCCCGGAGATCGCTCGATGATTCTGATCGCATACCCAAAATTTAATCGTTCATCCCGAACCTTTCGACATAATTGCCATCGAAAGACGTAATATCGGCGAGAGCACTAACTCTGGCGAACTACGCAATCGCGACGAAATAGCAGATTTCAACGAAGAGTCGTCCATATTGTCGTTTTCGATGGATTTTTGATATTCTCGTCGGCGAGACAATACTAATTTCATGACAGAATTGTTTCCCATTTAATTATTTTCTAATCAGACCTTTACCAGTGAATTCCAGACATTTTTACGGTTAAAATGATACCAAACACGATACCATTCCGATCGTATTTACTTGTGTAATCCACGATACAGTGGAGCCTCCATTATCCGAACTTTATTCGGTGGAACGTGAGCGGCCTGGAATGTTCATTGATTTGTACAATAAATCGCGAGGAGCATGGATCGTTTTAGATTGAACTGTTTAAGACTAAAGAATGAGATTAAAAATTCGGTTCGGATAGCAGAGAGTTTGGAGTCGCTTTAATCAGAAAAATGTCACCAATACGTCGATTATAGTTCTACAAAAGAATAATTAAGAACAACATGGTTTCTCTTCGATGAAAGCGTTTCAGCTTCTTCTTTCACAATAACGTTTGACAACATGTTAGGGGATGGATGCAGTCAACGGCGACTGTAAAATTGCTATTGAACGGTGTCAAATTTTAACGAGCCGGTTGCTTTCTATGCGCGCGATTCCAGATAAGATCTATAGTGTTTGGCACGCTATTCGCTAATCGAGCATTCCGGCAACCCGATTCGTCACGTCGTAACAACCGACAAACTCGATAACGCTATGTTAAGAACGTATGAACGTGATACTTCTCGTGCAATTATTACTGTGTCGCAGAATTTTCTCGCAACGGCCGTGATTAATATTCGCCAACACCGAAATAACTTTTTCAACGAGTTCGAAGATTTATTTTACTATATTATGAGAAAATAGTACTCGTGGAAGAGTGTATTCGTGAAAGTTTGACGAATATAGTATGTATAATATGTATAATATATTCGTAAAAGTTCGACGAATATATTATGTATAATATGTATAGAGTATTCGTAAAAATTCTACGAATATAGTATGTATAATATGTATAGTATATTCGTAAAAGTTCTACAAAAAAGTTTGCACAATTTTTTCTTTATTATTTCTTTTATTGATTTGCATAATGAGATTAAAAATTGCTATCAAGCTACTATAGCTATCAAAAATTGCTATGGAGCAGTCTGTCTTGAACAGTCTTTAAAGAGATTTTTATCAATTTTTATTTTCGAACATTTTTCAATTTATTTTAGAAGTAAAGGACTCGAGACAAATTTTAACTGCACTTTTTACTGTCACAAGATTGCGTTGGGTTGTATGCGAAATTACCGATTGTAGAATGGCGTAAAGATGAATTTTATTCATTTTTTTTTAGCAGCGAAAACTTGTAACCAGAAATGGGATTGTAATTTAGCAGAACTGAGGGACGAACTTCTTTTCTCCGTCGCGAGACTTCCAGAGATTTTCCGGTTTCCCTTTTCGAGTGAAATGAGGAAAACTTTCGAATAGAACTCGGCATGTTTTGTGACTACCTGGTCGGCCGAAAGTTGCTGGAATTTTTTATTATACCTGGTGTAATAAGTTTTCATTGCATTGGCTTCGTCTGCCTTTGAAACCGACGTTTAATATTTTCTTAGCAGGTTTCCCATCTTGTGTACTGATTGTAAATGGAGAAAGAGAGAGAGAGAGAGAGAGAGAGAGAGAGAGACCGACTTTCCCATATCTTAATATAAAAATCTCACTTAATTCGCGTGTCTCGTCGTGTTCGTTGAAACCCGTAAATAATTCTCGATGAAACTGCAGAACGACGAAGAGTAGCGCAACAACAAGCAGTGAAGCGTTAAACATTGCAGAAAATAGCGGAAAAAATCGGAAAACGTCGTGACACATTTCGCTGTGAAAAACGAAGGGAACATTATTAATCAATTATTTATTTCTCAAGAGCTATGCTGTTTTGTCAGTTTCTATAAAAGTTTGTTAAGAAGTTTACAAACTCTAGAACAGGCATATTTAATATAAAAATATTTTTTTAGAGGCTAAAGGGTATTTCGAAGTGTTTTTCTGTTCGAAACGTTTTTCAATACCTAGTAACGTCGAGAGCCCATTCTGTGAATTTTTTCTTGCTGAAAAAGAATTATAATTCTCGAACTCATGTACCGAAGCGAAAGCTGTAGCTTCGCTGAAGCTACCAAATTGACTGCAGCCTCGGAAAAGCTTCTACTCTGGCTAACTTTCTGACCTGTTTCCATGTACAAGCCGAACACGGATTTCTGACTTCCTCGTCTAATTTACCAACCAAAAGAATGTGTCATCGATTAGGCTAGTAGAGATGCGCTCATGCAGAAACAGCTGACGGCATAAGAGGAACAAATATACACATTTTCGCCAAAGATATTTAATCACAAAATGTGGATTGTCCATTCAACTGCCACAAAAATTGGAAATCAAAGAAATTTATTTCACAAATTCTGCCACCATTAAAATTCAGAAGTAAAGACATTTTTTTTTGTATAACTCAGGAACTTGTTTAAAATTTATAATTTGTGTGATTAAACATCTTTTAACGTTATTTAAAAATACAAAAGCCACACACTGAGCATAGTCGGACGAGATATTTCGTTTCTTTATTGTCAGAAATACCTAATAAACATACTGCGGATTTTATGCGTTTACAACAAAAATAAGTGGATCAACTGCAGACAACAAAAACATTTAAACTACTTTTTCTAGTTCATTGAAATGATTAAAAAATAAATTTCTACATGAAAATTTTTATTTTGCACAAAAATCCGCAGTCTGGCGACAAAAGTTTTTTACAAGGTAAAATTGCGCTCGAAAGACAAACGATAGAACTTGCACAGAGACCGGATACATTTTCAAGAACTTGTAAAAGAAAGGAAACAATTGCATTCCAAATTGAAACAGTTTGAGTAAGAAAGTACCGGTGCTTTGAGAGTCTACAAAAAATTCCATAAAAATCTGTAGTTTATCACAGAGGGCAAGAAGCACTAAATCATCCAGAAGTTTGCGTTACTATAGTAGCTCCATCGTAGTTAATAAAACTCGCGTGTTTTAATTAGAATTCCTCGGCAGTAAGTTTAGTTACGATGAAGGGGAACGTGTATATTTTGCCTACCGGAGGATGCCGAAGCGAAGAAGAACTAACAATACACAATTAAAAGTACCGAGCATTTAAATTTCACGTTCCTATTCTTTTCTTTTCTCCGGGAGCATAAAGGAACGAGGTATCTCGCACAGTACTATTAAGCAGTCATGATTTACAAAACGAGTAATTAACGAGGTTAACCTAACCAGTGAACGAACATAATTCGCGTTAACCCCCAAAAAATATTCCTTTTTTCATGAAACGTACACTAAAATTTGTCTGGTATACAAATATATATAATTCATGTAATTTTGATTATTTTTACTTGAAAAAAATCACACGCGTGCTTCAAGTATTAACAAATATGTGTGCAAAATCCCAACGCAAAAGGTTCAATAGTTGTTCCGGAAAAAAATCCCTAATAATTCATTTTTCGGTCGTTCACCGGACAGGCCATCCTTTTGTGCAGCGGATGACGTTTTCGAGAATAAAAGGAATGCGTACCTTGTAGCCTAAATAAGCGAGCAGCAAGGATTCCGTTAGTGATACTATTGCCAGGATCACTTGGACGATCCACAATTCCAGGGGCCTTCTCACCCATAAAATCGCGTCCCAGTTGATGGTCGGATGCTCTTGGAATTCCTCCTCGGTGAGGTTCTGAGACACGAGGAACTCGGATTTGTTGCCGGGCGTGCAACCATAACTGGAAGAAAGGATTTTTAAAAGCGGCTGATGAAGTTCCAGGCCCGTGGGCGCGCGCGGCGAAAATTTTTTAAAAGCTTCCTGATGACGTTCCCGCAAAGTGCGCCCGGGAATACGAATTTTTGAAAGCGTCCAGAAGCTGTTCCCGAACTTTCTAATCGTTTTTAATCCTTTGTGTCGTCAAGTTAGGAGATTGTCAGTCAAATTTTATTACTGAAAATTTCGAGCAATCAGCTTCATTGCCTGCAGGTTGTTCTGGTTAAATAGGGTCACCTAAATATCTGTCTTACAGACATATTTTTTTACGAGATTTCGAGGTTATGGAAATTTTTTTATAAGAAACCCTGTATATTTTCTTCGATATTCTTGTAGAGCATGAAAAGACGAATCCAACGAGTACCATGATCATGTCATTACGACCATTTAATCCCGAGATATTCGTGTCTGAAAAGTAAGGTCTGGGGTTGGTCAGGGTTAGGTACCTTTCAGACACGAATTTCTCGGGATTAAATGGTCGTAATGGTATAGTCATGGTACTCGTTGGATTAGTCTTTTCACGCTCTACAAGAATATCGAAGAAAATATATAGGGTACCGTATAAAAAATATCGAGGCTCTCAAAAAGATAGGAAACAGAGGATGAAAAATAAGACGAAGTGAACTGGCAGAGAGGGAAGGAAACATAATAACACCGTAAGATTAAGGAACACTATGCAGGGGAAAATGTTACACACGGAGAAACAGTAAATTCGTAAGTGCGGAAGATAATACGCAATGCAGGAATGTTGTGCAATTCGTAGGAAGAAAGAAAAAATGGGGAAGAGGGGGAAGCACCTAGAGGAATAGATAAACGGTGGATCTCTGGAAATCTTAACCTTTAAGGAGTATCGTGGTTCTTAGAGACTTGCGGCAGGAAAACGCAATGCCGTATTCAGCTGCGAAATCTTATCTCAGTTTTATTTTCAGCCCGCGATAGTCGTTCTGCAAAATATCGCAATCTTGCATGAACGTTGGGCTCAAATCGTGGGCGGAAATGGCTCTGTTTGTACAGGAATTCTTCCGGTGATGCCTTGTCGCGGAACGTCTCCGATAAAACGGTACGAAATTAAAAACAAAAAATAAATAAATAAACGACGATGTTATATCTCAAACTGGATGATGTAGTAGACTATTAAAATATGCGTTTCCGAACGAAGAAACTCAATCGAGGTGAAAATTGTGATTTTTATGGAACTCTATGCATATTGATGTTACATAATAATATTTTGATTTTTTTTTGGCGATGAATCGCTTTGGGAAAATTCGAATATTTTTTTACGAGGCATAAAACATTTTATGTTTCAGTTTTTTGTATCTGTGTACGAATTACCTTGTAGTATTTTCTTCGTGAATTGGTCGATTATTTGCAAACAATTAAAATACTGTCTAAAATAGTCTCTATCATGTTTCATGCACGTGCACTTAATCAATGTATGTCCAATAACATTTGCCAAAGTGATGAACGGACCCGTTGTGAAATATTTATTAACTCTTTATTATGTATCAACTCACCATGCTGCATATGTTGGATCGCTGTCGGTGATGACTCTGAATATGTATAAGAAGCATGTTAGGAGCTTGAAGAACAAATTTGCCAACCGAATTCTCAAACCTGGAACACAAAAACATTAAAATATGCACCTCTTAAAGTGGTTCAAATTAAAAAGTTTTTACGCTACTACCGATATTATTGACAAAAATTAGTGGTAATTTCGTTTGGACCAGCCGGTACATTCGTGTGCCTGATATTTGTAAAAAGTTGTTTAGAAAATTTTGGACATCAAGGATCGCCGTGTAGATTATTTTAATCGTGGTGTTGTGAACTTCCGTCGCGTTATTGTTGTTTTTGTGTCAGGAGAACAGAAGACTGCCATTGGCACGAGATCCGTTATCGGCTGGTGCCACCGGCTTCAAAAGATTATGTCTTCCCGGCGGACATCTACATCGGTTGTCTATGTCATGATATCACTGGCTTCCCCGAAATTACGTTACTGGCATGCAACGAGAGTCGCCGTGTCTTAGAGAGAAATTTCCGGTGCCGTGAACTCTTTCAGGATCAAAAGCGAGGCGATCAAGCCGAGTGGCAGATGTCGATAAAGAGTAAACGATCTTTCCCCGTGACAGTCATCGAGTGCTCGTTTCACGGGAGGCCGTAATCTAGCGTCGAACTTCAACGGGGAAATTAATTTAATAGTTCGACAGCTCGACTCGACTCTGCGCCGGTGACAATGTTTTCGAAAATTTGTTATATCGCTCCCACCGCGATGTCCGGATCGATGTGAAAGACCTGCGAACGATTTTTGGGAAACTAATGCAGGGTGTGCCTTTGTAGGGGGCCAGAAACTCGATAACATTGAAATGATCAAATAGACAACGCAAACTTTCTTGTGTTTAATTATTTATTAACGGGACTTTTACCGGTGCATTGGCGAAGTTTTCCTGAATAAAATGATACCCAACACGACATGGTTCACAGTTTATTTGCTTGTGTAATCCACGATTTAGTGGAACCTCTATTATCCGAACCGATGATAACTGGCCTCTTACTCTCATTTTGCAATCTTAAACTGTACAATCTGAAGCGACCCTACACAAAATCACATGAGACAATTCACTGTGCAAATTGGTAGAGGTTTGTCCTACTGTTCGGATAATCGAGGTTCTAGATTATCGTGGATTAAACAAGCAATAATGCATCGAATTGTGTCGTGTTTGGACTTGTTTTAATCGGAAAAATGTCACGAACATGTTGGTAGATATTTCGTAAAAAATTCTGATAGTAGAAACGAGAATAATAAAGAAATGTTGCTAATGTTTCTTGGTAGAACTGTTCAGTTTTCTACAGATTTGAAAATTTCAAAGAGGTAATGAGTATTTTATAGAGTCTTTGGTCGTTAATACGTACAATTTCGTGAGATCGATTCTACTCTGCCATTACCATGAACGCGAGGACTTATGAACGCCTGTGCAAGAGTATGATTCCCCGAATAGTAACTCAGGATTGCCGGAGTTAAAATTACTTACTGGAACGTTGGTTCTTGATGAAATACAGTTGAAGTCGTTCCTTGAGCGTGTTTTCATTCACGTAGTATTCAACTCGAACTCTGAAAGCAAAACAGAGACGTCACGTTATTATCTAGTTTATGGATTAATTCATAAAAATTAGTTCCCTACGTGCTTACAGATTCTTTCGTATCCTAAACAATATTTTCAATAGACTCCTTTTATACCTTTTTCAATATTGAGCTAACTAAAATTTTCTTAATCCTTAGACTATTTCTTGCAGTAAATTATTCTGTATAATTTCAAAATTATTACTTATAATAAATTTTTAACTCTTTATTTTGTAAGTTCTGGACGGAATAGGTTCTCTATAATGTAGCTGCATTTTACAAGTCGATTTTGAGAGCCCACTCGGGGGTTAATGACACATTAAGACGGGCCGAACTATAACCCAGCTCCTGTAGCCGTAAATTACAGTTGAAACAACTTGGGCCAATGAATATTGCAACGAATCGCGGATATGCCGACGAGCGATTCCAGAGGGAGTCGTGTCTCCTTCAATTCCATTTGATCCTCCTCCTCATTCCGCTAATCACGAATCACAGGATCGTCAAAAGAATGAAAGAGCCGTTCGGGACAATTGGTTCGTCGGTTTTGCATAAAACATTTGCATGGGAGCCCTTTGGCGGATTGGCGTTCTCATTATCAAGAGATCTCTCCCATCACCGCTCGATTGAAGAAAATAAAGAGAAGCCGTTCTTCTAAACGCCGCGCGCTCTTAAGGGGGTATTTTGAACCAATATTTAGGAATTTTTTTCAGGGGACCTGTTGGACATTTTGCAGAAAAATTTTGCACACACGTTTGTGGGTACTTGAAGGACATGCAGTAATTTTTTGAAGTGAAAATAATAAAAATTGCAGGAGCTAAATATTTGTTTTTTACACTAATTTAAAAAGAATATGTTGACGATTTCTATGGTCTTGTGCTGAAACATTGTTTTCAAAACGGCAGCATTTTTTCAAATGCCTGTGACTTAATTTTTGCGAATTGGACCGACTCTTCTCGCACACGCGCGCTTAAAGAGAACGCGGAAAAATATTTTTTTTTCTTTGAAGGCTCAAAAGCAGAATAACGGTTTCAGTGTACGGACGTCTGCGTCGAGTCGGTCGAATCGATCGTATCGAACGGCTATCGTTTCACGGCCGTTTGTAAAGCGGCTCGGCCGTTATTTTTGCAACGCGGATAATGCCGCGACTTCGTCGAGAATAGGTTCGAGTGACGTCATCTAGCCGGCGTCAACAGACGGTCTGTCGGACGCGTTCGTTTCAAGTTGTTGAACTGGTTCTTTGACCCAGATACGTCACGACAGTGCCTGACCTACGGTAGGTCACTGGACGGTGCTGGGCTCACAATGATTGTTAGCCAGTCAGGCGAAAGAAAGTGATTTTTGGAAATTTTTTTGCCAAGAAATTGTAAGCAAAAAAAGTGTTTTCTTTTTAATTTAGAAGAGTAATTGTACGTAATGAATTAAATTATTTAGGATTTATAAGATTCGAGAAATACGAAGGAGCAATCAGTACGATGAATTTCAACTCGGTCAGGTTTTGTTCCATTAAGTAAATTACATCGAATTTGCGAAATTTCCTTCGTTTCTGCCTGACCAGTCAAAGGATATCCTGGATCAAGGTTGTCATAAAGCAGATTAATTTTCTCACGGAGTTGAACATTTTTTAAAACGTGATTAAAGTGGATTTTAATAATGCGAATTGCTACGGTAACGCGCAAGAAATCAAGTCGTGCGATGCTCAGGTTATTCAATAAATTTTTTATATCGAAATAATTCTGTAGTATTTCTATTATTATGATCTTAATATGATCTGAATTGAACTAATGCACTAAATTTTTAATACTACACTTAGGTGACACAAAAAACAATACAAACAATAGAGTTTTCAAATTCAATGTAATTAATCCAATCTATTTACGCCAATAAATATATTTTGCTTCCCGAGTTGGATTGACATTGCTGAAAATGACAATGTGCCCACTTCGTTATTAGTGAAGAAATTCGAATGACTGTAGCAATTGCGACACGTCGAATTACCCAGAAACAAATTGTGGGTCTAAAAAAAGTCGCACAGTTATGCGGTATATTAATCGTAAATCTTGATGTTATCAAGCATTATTATAGACAATGGCATGCCTCCCAGCAATTTAGCATATGTGTACTAGAGGGATTATGACAGTACCATCGTCCCCGTACGTTCTAAATATAGCAGCATATGACTTTCATATTTTTAAGTGGCAAGTTGTACTATTGGAATTTATTACAACATCAACTGAATTACTTAGTCCCACAAAACAGAAAGCACTATCAGAAAAAACACAATATTTAATCCATTATTCCTCGCAATAAATAAACAATGCACGATGCTACTAAAATTGCATAGCAATTGATGACTTATGGTCGACCACTATAGTTTACCAACTGATCGGATATTTTTCTTACGCACGTGCAATTTTCGTTTTCGTACATCAATTGGCAATTATTTGTAAACAAACGCCATTCACGAATGTCTCCCGAGCACTGTTTGCAAACGAATGCTCCAGTAGTTACCAGACTAATGTGTCTAATTAGTGTGTTACGTCATAGACAGTGATACTATATTGTAATCCAAATAGGTTTAGCCTTGAAGAAGGAGCAACGCTTCTTCCGGATAAATGTGCCTGCGTACCTAATCCAAAAATTCGAATTCTCTACAGGGTAAGGGACCTTAGAGAATTGCAACAAATTGGGGTGAAATAAATATTTAATTCCTTGCTTAATATGTTTAATAGGTCGAAAATGGTATATTTAAATTCTTCAAATGTGTTTATTGTTTCAATAAAAATTGACAATTAATAAGGATAAAATCAAACCTTTGTAAGAAATTGACCTTGTAAGAGTACCCAAGATTCCCTTTTACACTAAATAACATTCTTCTGGTGACACGCGTCGCAGGATTATTGTTTCACAACAGAGCAATCACGAATTTGCATTATTTAATTACACCCTGCAGTATACAGTGTCGCCTTAGCTGAAATTGACAATTCGCGAAAATTATGCAAATGTTACGGTTAAGTAGTAAAGCCTGTACACTAGGCGGCCATATTCGCCGCGCTATAGTACACCGTTGCGGCAAACTAAGTTCGACAGCTGTCTAATTAACACTCGCTGTCCATGTAACATCGTATTACCATTTCAGATAAGACATAAATGTCAAAACTAGCTGCGCCACTTAAGGCTAATTACAATTACCGCGGAGATAAAAATCTATTTTCCCGGTAGGTGTGCCTTTCGCGGTTATGGCAGAATGTACAGGGCGTAATGAAAATTATAGCACGATAAAGATACTATCTTTAAAAATGTTCTTAGAGGTCCAATCCACTTTAATGCATTCCTACTTATCGCAGCGAAATGAATTCTTCGCGTAACACACCACTTTTGTTTCGCTTACGGCACAATTATTTGTACACCCTATATACACCAGCAGGTCTAGGATGTGCAATTGCAACAACTGCACACAATATGTGCAGAATGAATTCGTGCGGCAGCCCGAGTCCGCCTTTGTGTTAAAACTTTCGGTCAGATTGCGTTGCATGGCGGAGCGAGCGTGCGGAATGAATTCCGATTAATCAGTCATGGGTAATATCGTCTCAGAACTTGAATTCGCATGCCAGTAGAGCGGCAGTCGATTGGCGTTTGCGCTCATTTTCCACATGCATTCCTTATTCCATAAATAAAAAAACGCCTCCATTTTTTTATTTCGCATAAATACGGTATTTACTCGATTTATGTCCAAAGCTCGGGTCTGGCCACAGACATGTATCGGGCAGGAGACACTATTCTTTCATCCACGCGACCTTAAACTCCCCGGCGACCCCTTACGGTATACCCCGCGGCAGTGGGGATAGTTCTGGGACTTTTATCGGCTAGGCATTTGTGACATATATAGTGTAAACACTGTATGTCGATTTATTCAAATGATATTTTCGACTGTTCCGTTTGCAACAGCGAGAAACCTAATGTGCAGATCTCTTCCGCAGTGAACGCACGCAACAGTAACCGCGATAGCAACCGTTATCTCTCATTGTAGGTGAAACTTCCGACAGGTAAATCGTCGAGCGGAATTTACACGCGATGTCACGCATATTCGAAATTTCCCTGTCGAAATTCGTTTATAGTCTGATTACTGAAGACGCCGATATTTCGAGTTTCAAACTGACACACACACACACACGGCGAGACCGGCATACGAATAATATACATATGTATCTCTGTATGTACGGATACACGGTTGATAAACTCCGCAGCCGAATGGATCATTTAAATCATTTGAATTAACTTTCCCATATATCTCGACCGCAGATTCGACAGACCTGTAACACGATACTTTAAATCGGCGAGACACTTCAGCGGGAATTTCAGAGTCGCTTTGAATAAATGATCGAAGCTTTTAACTAATGCTATTAAGGTATTAGACAAATCCGGAGAATGCACATTATAAATTGACTTTAATCTCCTCGGACTAGCCGCGTTCGCTGCTTTCCGAATGTTTAACTATGTTGACGCCCGGGTCGTGCACATCTTATCGCTTCACGTGTCACTGGCTCTCGTATTTGCATTCTGGGAATATACATTCTATATTAAAATCGCATCGTGCGCGCATACACTTTTACAGACGTCGACACCCGATTCCTCGAAAATTGCCTATTTTTAAACCGTGATAATTTTGTGATAAATAATCGTACCAAAATAATTTTCGACTCGTTTTAAAGCCGCATATACCGAGACATTACTCTATATCTCGAAAACAGTTGAATTTTCGACCCAAGTGTACTAAAGCTTTTTCACTGTATAGGATGTGCTCTATGTACCCTGTGAATCTTGAATGGCTGTTTTAACATCCCGCGGAGAAAGAGGACTAATTGCACAACACAGTAATTATACAATGTGTCCACGGAATTTTTGGCAGTTTCCTCGTGTATTTGTGGTTTCGAAAGTGAACTTTTTTCGAGGGACATCGATGCACCAGTTCATGGCTCTCTTTTCCGTATTCCTGCGTGGCAGGGGGGGATGGAAGTTCCGTGCAACGTCGCGGTAATAACGCGGCTTTCTCCTGTGCACGTAAGATTCGTCGGGTATTAACGGCCCGTAAAGCCGTCGCACTAACGGTCGCAAATGCCCCGAGGTAAAGGAACGCGCCCGTGCAGTACGTCACGCAAACTGCTGCATAAGCTACCACTTAGATAGATGGGATATCACGGCTCGAAAGCTACCGGCTCGACGTTCGTCTTGACTCGAAAGGTCGGCTCGAAGTACATCCTGTTCTACGTAGCCGAGGATTACCACTACGAATCGGGGGACAGCGGTATCTGGATAACAGAAACGCATGTTTCCCTCTCCATTTCCCTCTCCCTCCCTCCCTCTTCCTCCTCTCCCCTTCCGAAAGGGAAACTATCGTGTAACCGCGCGCGGCAAACAATTGTCACGAGGGTACGTTTCCAGGGCGTTTCCGTGGACGAGTATTCGACTTATTCTCAAAACGCTTGAAATCGCTCGACTTTAAGCACGCATAACTTTTGAACCACTGAATATCTGACATTAAAACTTGAGTTCTCGGCATTTTCTCGCAAATATCTACGGGATTATGTAAAAAAAGGTTAAAAATCTCTGGGTTGCCAAGGTGAAGTTTAACCTATGCAGATCCTATAGCTTGCGATTACTCCGGACAATTTTTCTTTCGCCACAGGCCAGTCGTTCGAAATCGTAGAGATATCTTAGCGAGGAATGTGTGAACGAGCCTGTGCACCGATGCACGTGTTCTGATAAAAGTATAGTATGGACTTGGCGGATGATTTGAAGCTACGATAGTCCCGGCACGCGAGAGACACCGGGGAAATTCGAAGCGGGGAGGAAAATAAAAACAGCATCGGTGGTATACGAAAAGAATCAGGAACATTGCACGCCGGAGAAACCGCTTGGAAATCGGTAGCGCGAAACCTGTGTACGACTGGTTTCCAGATAGCTGTTCCAGTTCACGACAACTGCGATATCCTTTTCACACTATCATCCGTTTCTTTATCCCGTTTATTGTATCGAATATTCCGCATTCTCCTCCTGCAGAGGATGAACCGCTCGCGTGAAACCATCCTGTCGATACGCGACGATAGCCGTTACATTTCTTGACGTACCATCGACATTTATTCATTGCGATTGTTAACAACATTTATTCGAAGGAGCACTGTTCCGGGAATTTCACAATTTAGGTTAGGTAAATGGGGCGAAACATAATCATACAGGACTCTTACAAAAACACAATGGCAGAACTTCCTTATTTTTAATTATTTCTTTATGAAATTTTCACCATTATATTTTCCCAATATTTGATTAACACGAATCCAAAAATAACACGATTCGAAGAAAAATACGATTCGTAGAAAAATCATTGAAAAATCGTAGTTGTCTTTTTCGAGGCCAGTTTCTGAAAATAATTTTTCGGATAACACCTTCCTATAAAAAATAACAGTAATTTTTAATTATTCGTAAATGGAGCAGAAAAATGACGACCGTAAAGAAATGGTAGAAAATCGATAAGAACCCTAATTGAATATACAGAACAGGCAGTGGGAGCGATACAACCGTTCATAGGAGGATTCCCTATGCAAAACTAAATCGAAATCGTGGAATAATGGATTTTTTTCGACTCGGGGGGCTTCCGAGGTAGTAATGCAACGTAGCTATGCCCCATGAATAACCCAAACGGTATCGAACTTCCCACTCGAAGGAGTAAATAATGTTCTTCATACTTTTCGCTGCATGTGGTTGAGCGTGTCATGCTACAAAATGACTCGGCAATTTGCCTTGTTGGTAAATATACGTCTTCCACCCTGTCGCTCGAGCAAATAAGCAGCCGTTGATAATGCTCCAAACTAATAGCTCGATGAAATTGTTGCGACTCATGGGACGCGGCGCTATTAATTTCCTACTAAATGATATTTAACACTTTTATTTTTCACACGAATGCTCAATTGAATAATTAAACGTTGCCACATTAAATCTTCATCGATTTCTACAACGAGTCCTGTCGTACACGAATTCCTTGAAATTGTGCTAAAGGTCGGGGTCGCTCCGGGTCTATTTTGACCCGGAGTGTCAAAATCGTCATTCCACTACTCAGTCCCTGCGGAATTGATTCAATTAACATCTGCTGCATTAGGGGAAATACAAAAAATTGTGTCTACAAGAAGTGTCATTACAAATAAACAATGTATAAACAATTTATAAATAAAGCAGTGCACGGGCTCGAACTTCACCAGTATACCTATAAGAACGCGGTCAAAGGTTTGACACACGTATTGTACTAAAGGAGAATTCAAAGGTCTGAGAACTGGAGGAGTTATCCAGTTCGGATAACAGAGGTTCCACTATATCGTGGATCAAACGACCAAATGCGATCCAAATTCTGGGTTGTTTGGGCTCTCATATTAATCGGGGAAGCGTCAGGAATATGAAAATAAATACAAAAATAATTAAAAGCAGCAAAAATTTGCCTTCCTTCCTTTGCATGTATCGAGGCAATACCGTAGTCCTTCGCTTCCATCGCGTGAATTTGAACTGTGTCAACTGTGTAAAAAGAGGCTCCAAGTGAAAATAATCAAGTTTGGGAGCCGGTCGAGGGTCGGGGAGCATTATGATCAACGGCGTGGCCGTCTATTTGAGTTCCAACGATAAACCGGAAGCATTTCCCCGAGGCGGCTCGCGCAGATCAACGGAATTACAGGGTTTCCAGTGGCGAGTTAACGGATTCAATGAAACGGAAACGGGACTAACAGGCTGCGCCGCCAGATATCGTCCTGGTCTTCGAGCGTTGACAGCCAATTTCTCTTTGATAGCCCCGAATCAGGTACGCGGCCGGACAGACGATGCGTCATGAGCGGCTCCGGGCGATATTTACGAGCCACCTGACGATCGTAACCGCTTTTATATTGGCAGGAAATTCGAGCGTTCCGCGGGCCACGCCGTCAGGCGCATCCTGCCTCGTATCGCGTCGCAGGCCTGCATGAATTATGCAACCTGCAACCACGGCCAGCCGGTTTCGCCTCTAGTGGCTCGTTTGACCGTCGATCGCTTTTACCTGCAGTAACATCGATCGACTACGAACGACCCACTATGCGACAACTTTCCGTTAACCGGGCTCTTGTTTCAATTGAACAACCGTGCGTCGATTCTCCGCCGGATTTGCGGGCTGGTCGATTTTTCGAAAATGTGGGCCAAAAATCAGAATCACTTCAAATTTCACTTATCCGCGTGTACACCTGTTAATCCCCGTAGATAGATGCATCATTCCTGTCAAGTGCAGCAACATCTCCGTAACTGTCGCAAAGGTGTCTACCGTAACTGTCAACATTTTATCCCCACCACCGGGGGAGTCCCCCTTGAAACCAGTCAAAACGCTCGACAACCGATCCAGCGAGAGGTCGAGTAACGGCGAGGCTCGTACTATTACGAGGCAAAAGATCGCAACTTTTCTAATTTTGATTTCATTTTTTACAGGTTTTTTTGCACCATCGTATTCGTCTCGCTTTTTAAAAGAAAATGACACCAAACACGATATGATTACGATTAGAATTGCTCGTGTAATTGGCGATATCGAAGTTTCGAGAAAGGTACGGATAATAGAGGTTCCACTGTATCGCGGAGTACACGAGCACATGCAACCGGAACTGCATCGTGTTTGGACTCATTTTACTCGGGAGATTGTCAGGAATCTATTGATCAAAGTTTTATAACAAATAATGTGCCCATTTGTTTTACACGTATTAAACTGACTGTTTTCATGACCTCTAGACCAGGCAAATACAAAATCGTCGGATAGGTTAAGAGATGACAGAACGTCCATGTTTGTGGAAGTGCGCAGCTCGTTTCGAAGATTCATAGATCCGGTTCAGGTACTCTCGGGTCGAGAAGACAGGGACAAACAAATCGTGGCGGACGCGGAGATAGGAGGCAGGAAAACGAAGACAGTGGACGAGGGACGAGGGACGAGGGAACGTTCCCCTCAATTTATATAGATTGCTCCGAGTGGCGTTTCGAGTTCAAGTAACGAGGCACAATTCCGCGGCCCGGTCGAGTATTTCCTTCCTGAAGTGGAAAATCCATTATGTGGCCAGCCATACAGCCGGGCCGAGAGAAAGTTGACGATACGTGCCTACGTAGTACGTACCGGCGAGGATCGTACGTTACGGTGTATCCAGCTAGATCTGATTTTAACGTTGATGCAGACGGATGACAATGTTCAGCACCGCCGGTATATCTTGCAATTTCGACGAACTTTCACCTGCAGCTGGCAAAATTTTAGAAATCTAGAAAAGTTCGCCTTTTAGAAGCTGAAGATCACTCTTCGGGAACAAATTTTTTGCAAGGTCATCGGTATTTTTCATCTGGGAACCGTGCGTTTCTTCCAATCGCATCTTGTAGCAGATGGAAAAATACGTTCGAGTGTCCATGACCTTCAGATGACCTCGAAAGCTAATAATGCGACGAACTTGCTGCGATGCTATATGAACAACGATGTCTTACAACAGGTTCACTTTGATTCAACATATTTTTTTCAAAATGTTTATTACAAAAATGGTTAGGTGCAGTTTAAAACAGTGGAATTAGATTAAAATTATTTAAGAAGGCCGATCTATTATTGTCAGCTTGTTAAGGTTATTCAAGTCAAAATTAAATGTCTCTTTGACCCCAGTGTCTCGCAACGGACGCAAACAATTTTTATTTTGCATAAAAATCCGCAATCCAGTGATAACGCTGTTGATGTCCTTTCTTCGCGAGTTTCTCATCGTAACTGTGGTTTTCCTTGTATCGTTCGGAGACGGATACGTATGTGGAACGCGTGTGTCGTGATTGTTAAATATTTACAGTGGTAACCTGTTTTCATACGCGACCTTGTACAAGCTTATTCAGTATTAATGCCGGCCATTGTGCACAGAAACGATGAAACATTTCGTCAGATGATTTCCAACAAGATTCGTGCTTGACGAATGGTGTTTGATTTTAATCGTAGAGTTTAGTAGAATAAGTATTTTATTATTTAAGCGCGGTATAAATAATGCAGAGGGAATCATTTATTTAGCGTTTTCACGAATGCGTAGTTCGCGTCGCCGAGCTAAAAATATCGAGCCACATGGTTTACGTCTTTCTATGAAGTTATGTCGTTTTATATTTTAAAATACAAAATTGTGAATAAAATAGAATATCGGATTAATACAAAATTTTTAGTGGAAATATTTTTATAATTGCAATGATTCGAGAGAAATGCGAGGGGATTTCGTATAAAATATATTTTGTTGCTATATTTTGAGATACCAGTGTAATGAATGGGTATAGTTGAGCGCATAATACTAACCCCGTGACATTAGAATACTGGGTCGGAGTTTTAAGAGAGATAATGCTCGAACTAAAATGGGACCGGAGTGTCCCCCGGTTTTTATCTTTATCGCATTATTTAACTCTGTTAATTTCAATTAACTCCGACAACGGAAGTTTCTTCTCGCACACCCATTGTTCGGCGAGCGAGCCATAATTATTTTGTGAAATCAGATAAGGAAACGATATTCTGGCCAGCGCTGTTCTCAAATAACCCAAGAAGTCCGAACTATGAGGAAGGGATTAGTCCAGAAAATTATTTGCAACTTCTCTAATTAGAATCGGCACCGTGCCCCGTTGTTCGGGCCGTTTCTTTTGATCGAGTCGGTGATTTCATTTCAGTTGTAAACATTGTAATCAACACACAGGGCGGGGCGTTTAAACGGGAACGTCCGAGTGTCGCTGTTATTTATTGTTGTACAATTAAATTGTCTTAACAAAGTTACGCTACTCGATGAAGCACATCGAACTAAATTTCCCGAAGTTAGGTTCCTGTTAACCCCTGTGCAACGCTGTGCAACTTTCACGTTTTGTTTATTTTTATTTTGCACGATTTGTCATTATTTATCGTTAGAATTTAGTACGGTATTTCACCATTCTACCTCCACTTTGTGAACAACAAATTTATTGCAATTTTTCAAGTCCGAAGTTTTGTTAACATTACATATTTTATTCAGATATTTAATCTCAATAGAGCATAAGATAAATATTGACATTTTAACTTATCAATAACATCAAGTTCTCTAAACATTTACAATTTACAGTACGCACGAAAAACATAAGACAAGTCGATGTTTTTTCGTCGTTTGGACAAGAAGACACCCCAACGTACAAAAATAACATAAAAATACGACGACGCAGATAACGAATCGCAAATCGAGCTGCCCATTACGGATGGTATCTCACAAATCAATCGCTATCGCTCACTATACTGTTCGCAGTGGTTAAAGTGGTCTGTGTGTTGGTTTGTAAAATGCGTCAGGTCTCAATTTACTGTCCAATTGGAGTCCGAGTCATCGTTAGACTTCAGTGTCGTCGAATTAGGACAGAAAGTCGATTGATTTCAGTGTAAATATCGAAACAAGCTGGGAAATGTTTATCAAAAATTCTTTACAACTGTTTCAAGCTGTTCATCTCGGTTGTATGCATAGGCGTAGCCAGGGTGGCCCAAATTGTATGGAAAATTTTATTTTATTTCCAAATATCCTACCCCCTCCCCTCTTGGTCATTCAAAAGTATCTAGTTCGCCCCCACCTCCACCTAGAATGATTGATGAGTTCTCGTGTGATCGTCATTGATTCGAGACGAAGAATATGAATAGAGGCTTCCGTATTACGACAAGTCGTACACACAACGCAACGCCCTGAAACTATAAATCGGTCAATGCGATGCAAGGTTGCGGAGTTTTATTTATCTGTATTGACTCGTAGTACCTAGTTTCTATTCATAGAATGCGAAGACATTGAGGATCGCGCGATGTATAGAGCTAACCATAATAACGTCGCACGTAGGAAGCAAGTGATTCCTTATGCAAAACTTAATGAAAAGTCCGGCAAACTTCGTGTGTACGTGTGTATACATTGAAACCTACAAAACTCACCAGTTTCAGAGATGTCACAGTCCATAGCAATGTCCTATGAATGTACACATCCTTTCACCATTAAAAGCTCAAATCTTTTACGGAGAACGGATGAACTTTACAATTCACCCCCTAATCTTTTGATACTTACTATAGGCCATTCTATCCGTTTCGAAGTGCTGAATACGAATATCATTTTCGTTTTTGCCAGAAATTACAAGTTCCCGAGAAATTAACCCTTTTTTCCGAATCGACCATTCTACGTAAGTGTTTATAAACCGCGAACGACAAGAAATATCAAAAAATGGTTCAAATGAAAGTTGTATCGTATCTTCGGGCCCATAAATGTGTGGGAAAACTTTTTTGAAAAAATAATTTTTTAATTTATTTTTTGTAATAAAATGATTTTTTCAAAAAAATGTTCACACAAAGTTATGGGCCCAACGATGAGGTATAACTTTTACTTCAACCATTTTTTTATGTCTTTTGTCGTTCGGAATTTGTAGGCACTTACGTGGAAGGGCCGGTCCGGATAAAAGGGTTAATTTCTCCCTTAAAATAAAAAACGGGTAGTAATGAAACGCAGCTAAATTTTTTGGTGTAGCTAATGAGCAGTTGTGCAAAGTTTCATAAAAATCTGCGTGCTTTAGTCGCCGGGTTTCCCTTGCAAGACTGTTTGTCCTTGGTGCTAATGTGACCGTTATAAATAAACAGCTATATAAAAGAAAAGACTATTTGTGTTGTGAAAACGTTCCGGGAACGTTGTCTTCGACGAATCCTCGGAAAGGACCGGTTATAATTTAAAGGGTTGCGACGGCAAACTTCTCTTGTCCGCGGTTCGCCGTAAAATAAACAATGGTGCGAAGCGCCATTGTTAACGCTGTAATGGAGGTCGCGGTTTCAGTGGCCGAGGGTTGCGAACAATCTGTTACCAACTTCTAGTCTTGATTCAACGGTTCACGGTACAATCGTCATCATGTATTTCTGTCATTGAGAAAACCGAAATATCTGTACAGCATTGTCGGTTCGGATAATCGAGGTTTTGCTAAAACGTGAAATGCAGGAGCAATTACGTTGCAAATTATGTCGTGTTTGGACTCATTTTAATCAGAAAAATATCACGAATACGTGGGTAAAAGTTCAAAAACGAAATAATTATAAATACAAAAGTTCTGTCATTGTAAATACGTAAAAACCCATGACAGTGGGTATAAATGGGTATAAATTTATCGCAAATAGAGTGCATAGCTTTTCGACACGTATGGAGATATTTTATATCGGCCAGGAAGGCAATATAAAACGGCTCCGAATAAAAGAATATGAAACGCAGCGAAATATATTTGGCAGCCCGGCGATTTTCGGATCGCGACTAAATAGAGACGAATGAACACAATTGTTAATCCACGGAAATCAACGTTCAGCGAATGTAAACGGTGCAAGACTCAGTTACGCAATTAAAGGGTGGATACACAAAGGGAGGCTGGGGATCCGGCGCAAAATATTCGCGTGCCCGTTATCCGCGTGCTACCGATGATTAAATTAAACCGTGTACCGAATTCGCACGTTCCGCCGTCGGCGGATAAACGATTTGTTCGATTCACGGGCGGAAACAGTCGGCAGCCGACCGTCAAATTGCCTCCGTCGGATTTTATATATTCAACCGAGAAGTAAAAATTTACGTGTCAGCGAGTCCCGTCGGGATGACGAGAAACGTCGAAAGACGCCGACGGAGCAAGACACCGCCGCGCGATCGATCGCGAATACTTTTGCCGAATCGATTATGCTTGGACGTTCACGCGATACAACGCGAATACATTTGAATAGGCAAATGAATCAGTGGTAGAATAATATCTTTTACGGCGAAAGTGTCCGGACAATCTGCAATCTACTTACATGTAATATAACACGGAGACCGATCAGGATCAATATAGATCATACAGATTAATAAAGATTTAATTTAGCCTTTTCATTTACCAATATGTTCCTGACACTTTTCCGATTAAAATGAGCCCAAACACGACACAATTCGATGCATTATTGCTTGTTTAATTCACGATAATCTAGAACCTCGATTATCCGAAACGATGACACTGTACTTACAATTATTCACATTTTATGCAGATCAGGATCAAGATCGTGAAGATAATCATCCCGAATATTATACTAGTTTCATTATTTAAATGCTCAAGTTTTACTTGTCAGTTCGGATAACGGAGGTCCTAGTTTATCGCGGATAAAACGAGTACATGTGATCCCAACTGTGTCGTGTTCGGTATCATATTAACCAGAAAAATGTCACGGATACATTGGTAAAGGCTTCGTGAAAAAATAATTAAAAATAACAGAGTTTTGTCACTAAATTAATATTCTCTCGCTGGTACATCGCTGGGAATGATTTGTTTCGTAATTGCGTACATCAGGCCCTCTAAAATATTGCTTTATAAAGATTTCAGGAAGCAGAAGAACAAAGCAAAGTATTATGCGCGTGGTAACGTGTATTCTCTGGTAATTGCAATTGTTTACGGCGAACATCATTCAGGCGATCGCGGCAGATGAAAATGTATGCACTTTTTCTTAATGCAGATTAATTGAACGGCCAATTAATTACACTATAAATCAGAGAGAGGCTAACAGATACATGTACGAACGTGCGATATAAAATAACCGTATAAACGTGTTTGTTGATTTATTACTTAAATATAATGAAATTTCCAACGGCCAGAATTTTCGTTCGTCCTTTAAACGGCGGATTTGATCGAGCAACGAGATTGAAACTGTAGCAGCATCGAATATAAAATAGTAATCATTCTTCAGGAGTTGTTCGAACACAATCGCTGCGAAATGTTTGTCTATTAGAGACTGATCGATACATTGCCAGCGAGGTGTCTGTCAAATGTCTGGAAACCTGTGCGAAGACCTTCGGAAATTCTGGGAAGATGAGTGGTGTTCAATCGACAACGAAATTCATGTTTCGCTCGTAACTCTGCGAGCTGTAAATCAAACGTTGCAATTCGCCTGTGAATGAAACATTGCGAAAAAAAAAACACCACAGAAAAGAGTTGATCGATACCGTTGCAATGCATTTTACATGTACGATTTTTTAAAAGAATGGGCTTTTTTGCATAAGTTGATTTACTCGTACACATTTTGCAATGTTCGACGTAAAACGAATAATTTGTTCGATGGTTCACACTGTCAAAGAGAAAATAGGACCAATCAGCTGGAAATCGGACACTGTTGGAAATATTACAATTACAAGAATTAATTATTAATAATAGGGGTATAATAATAAAAGTTTGAGAACCACTGGGAGTTTTAGTTCCGCGGATTTGATATTTTGAAAATTCGACTTCGGCCGATTTGGAGCGCCGATATTCCAGAAGATAGATTTTCAGTTTCGGTGCTATTAGTTTCGCAGATAATCTCCTGAAAAGCTTAAAAAAAGTATGCGTTATCCGTTCCATTTATGGGTCGAAGCGTTTGGGGATTACCGGGCAATCGCAAAGATTTGTTATACGCTGTTCCATAAAAAAAGTTGCAGGTCGTTATGAAACAACGAGGGGGCATTCGAGTAGAACTGATACGTGCGCATAAATTCGGAATGCTCGTTTCTCGTGCGCATTGAATTCATATGGTAATCCACTTGTTGCTTTGTTTACTAAAAAGGCTGGAACGAATGGGAAAACATAAAACGGGAGTTAACATTAAAATATATATATAGAATTGTTGTCGAATAACAATCACCTGCTGTACATGGAATGTACAGTCGATCCGAGAAGTATTTCACACCGAATTTTCGATTTTCGAAAAATTGTCAATATTTGAACTGCAATAACTTTGTTAAGAAAGGTAGAAAAATAATAAATTTGGACTCATCTTAAAGCTCAAAGCCTCTACTTTCGCAGGCTACTATTCATTTTTTCCTATCGAAGTAGCGAAGCCACGACCTGTAGACACGAAGCCACGCCTTGCGGGCACGAAGACACGCCCTACAGGCAGGAAGCCACGCCCCTACAGGCACGAAGCCACGCCCGTACGGACAAGGCCGCGTATATTTGACACACGCATCGTCACAGCTATTGAACGCGTACAACTGTGTTGTTTTATGGAGGGGGGGGGGCGCGCTTGTAAAGATACGATCGACAGCGGCGTTCAATTCCTTTCGAATTATTCTTTCGCTGACACGTCACTTCCGTTTCCCTATTTCCCGACCGTTGTTCCTTCTGTCACGTCGTTTCGCCACCGGCACGCATCGCATTCACGTGCAGACCCAATTACGGAAATAGCAGAGGGTTATCTTTGATATTCTATCTGCACGACTATTCAGCGCAGGGAGCAGCAATGAGAAAGGCTGAACACCAGTGACAGCGGAAACCGGTGGAACGAACGAACATAATTGGAGGAACCGGAACAAATAACGGATTAAAACATGTGAACGTGATTCGGCTTGGGCACCTGGTTTACGATCACGAGTTTTTTAACGGGTTCATACCTCGCGAGACTGTTACATTAGTAGACTGCGCATCTTTATGCCAAATGAATATTTTCTAAAAATACTACACCAAGATATTTCTAAAGTAGCATGACAGAAGATAAAAGTAAAAACATTTAAAGAAACATGCTGTTGTGTGCATTAGTATTGTATTCAGTTGAGTGAAAAAATAATAACAAAGGCCTCCACAGTATAATATGTGAGGCAGTTATGGTTTCTGGCGAAGCGAACCAATACACCTTGCCAAGATATTTCTAAACTAGCACGAAAACGGAGGAAAGCGTGAAAATTGTGGAAAGGTTACTAAGCGAATGAGCGGTACGAGGCAGCAAGAAGTGTGAAACAAAAAGAAAAAACATAGTGCGACGAACAAAAGGTAAAACAAAAGGAAATGACAAAGAGAAAAGACACAGCAGCAGAGACGAAGCGGTAGTACAAGGTAGGAGAGAGTCCGAGGAGGCTGTTGATGCAGAAAAAAGTAAGACAAAATGTCGGAAAGGGGGTAAGCAGCAGTGATGAAAAGAATTCTCTTTCAGGAACTAATAGGAATATACTTATTCAATTCATCCTAAACAAATGCACTGAAAATAAAATTCGAGGATAATTTATATTACACCCAAAATCAGTAATTTGTCGATAATAATAACATAAAACAACAATAATAAAAAAATATCACGAGAGTCTCAGAGAACAAAGTAGGAATGCGGAAACGCGAAGTGTGAAACGGGGATAAATGATTCAGCGACGAGTTAGCAGAACGAAGTATAATAGGTGAAAAGACAATGAAACGTTCTTATGCATCGTTACGCGTGTTCGCAGGTTGCGTGCGGTTGCGCGATCGACCGTCGTTCAAATAAATTAAAGAGACGGAAGAAGGGAGAGAGTGGCGGCTCGTTGGGATACTATAAGTGTAACACAATGATGCTAATGTCCCGTTGTAATTAAGGTAATACGTTTCTGCTGTTCGAGAGCAAGTTCCGCGCGGAACCGCACCGTTTAAACGAAACAAAAGAATTCGAACCGAATTTTGCATACCGCGATTAAACGAACAAATGCGAACATTTTACAACGTCTTATCATTCGAGCAGAGCATCTGATGATTATGCGAATTTGTTTCGGAAAGTCGTTTGCAATTCATCGGGGGGAAACGAGAACAGTAAGTCTTTTGCTGCTTTTGCACACGGGAAGTTAAATAACAATTTGCGAATACTATTTTCAACAGCCGTTCACGCGATCATATAGAACAGAGCTGTTCAGCGTCTGCCCGTACGGGCAGCGATTTTTTTGCCCTGGGCGTACACAGAACGGCGGGGATAAAAGCCACGCCCCTCCGGGCATAGAGCCACGCCCCTCCGAGAACGAAGCCACGCCCCTCGAAGCATGTATTTGTCACACGCGTTGTCACAGCTACGTGGACAGTTATGGCTGTGTCCACTCCGCTCGGTCACTTGCCCGCAGCTGTGCCCAAGGACATCGGCGGGCGGCCTTATTCAGGGCGAATGTATTCGACGACTATTGGCAATGGAACAGTATACTTTCGAGCATATCGATATACAACAAATCGATAGTAATCTATGTTGCATGCAACATACATGTCTATTCCTGGTTGCATGCATTTACCATAAATATGTCGCTCATAAATGTATGAAATACGATGAAACGGATAACTAACAGAAGATTAATCGTTAGATAATGAAAATACTGACAGCGTGCTGTCGCGGACAGAGCGGTGTCAAATGTAGCCTAAGCAAAAAATTTTTTCAAACCAAATTGCAATTGCATCCTGCGGTTTTCGACAATAAAGTTTATTGCTAGACTAGAATTCTAATAATTTCCATGGTTTACGTTCGGTCTAATCGCGTTATGATATCGAGCAATTTTGTTAAAAACAACTAGGCTCGCCTCCGCTGCACGAGTACACACACGCGAAGACACATGGCAAATATTTCTGGTTTCATATATTGTCTGGCCTAAGAGCTCTCGGGGTGATGAGAGTCATTACAAAAGATGAGACGGCCGACTAATTTTAGAATGAACCTCGGTCGTTCCCATGAGTCCCTGCGGCCGGAAAGGCACCGGGGATAGAGGTGCGACCTCAAATTAACATTTTATCTGGCAATCGTCGACATAGTTCCTCCTGGTCCATCATTTGGTATTGGAAATCCATTTTTTGCTGCCGTCAATTTGTTTATAGAACACAAAGTTCATGAATCCCTTCGGGAGTAATGTTTCACAAATTATACAATGCTTTATTTCTGGTAGGAGACAATTCCCCATTCGCGAAAGATGAACATCAACTTGCGATTGATTCACACGCGCCACACAAGCGCGCGCGCGCATCTATAGGACAATCCGCGACGGGTCACTTGAATGGACGGTAGCATAATGCAGCGTGTTATCAAATTGTAAAGCTGTAAACGCGGTCAGCTTAAAACGAGCTGCCGATTACAAAGCCACGTGATGACAATACAGTGGAGGCCGGGAATATCGATTCGTGACCACGGCCTGCTGATAATACAGTGGTCAGAAATGTACTTTACAAAAGAGGAAACGAGCGATAGTGAAAGCTGGGACTGTACACACCGATTGATAACAACTTTAAACATTTCTTCCCGCCTTGTCGCACCTGTATCTACCTATATTATTTTCATAACATGCCAAGTCGATTTCTACAATTTTTCTTTATTGTAAATTGTACGTATTTCGAAGTCCGTTAATTTTTACAATTTTCCTTGGTAATTTTGTATCGGTCCTTTTTCCGCAAACGATTTAATTATTGCTATACAGATTTGTTAGCACGAATTACACGTTCCCACAATGGGGGATGTAATGTAAAGGAATAAATAGTTCGCGGAATTCATATTACGGAACATAATAGTTCACGTAGGTCATACAAATATAAATCAAGGTGATCTATTATGTGAAAGACGCCGGAGGAAATTCCGCGAGCATCGGAGGAGGGTGGTAAATCGCATGCAATCGTAGCCGGAAGTTATCTGCCCGACGGATCGGCCGATAGAAGGAAAACAAGAGCCCTCTCGGCAGATTCTCTCGGCCGATCAAACGCTCTTTCTACATCGCCGACGAGGAAAGGAACGTTCTCCAGTCGATCGTTGGGTAGGGGTTCCGCCAGTGACGTGTGACGTCTAAATTTCTCCACTAAATTGTCGAAGCGTCCGAGCACTCCTCCGCGATTTTCTTTTTTTTTCTCCCCTCTTCGTTGGCAAACGTGGCTGTTTTACGTTGGCGGAATCCCCGTCGTGGGAGTAGGAAAAGCCACTTCGCAGAAGTCGATCCGTCACGTCGAGTTTACGGGACCAGTGTTACGTAACTGAAACGCGGTTAATCTGTTAGAAAAGCAATTCTCGGGAGCGTGCGCCGCATCCTATCGATAAAACGTTTCGCTGCCCGTTTCTTTTCTTCGTCTACGGCTAATCCGGCTCGGTATAGATCGCCGGATGTTCTTCGGGGAACACACTCGATAATTCATGACGTACCTTATATCATCCACTCCCAAACAAGAAGATAACGCACGCGTGCTGTCATTCGTTTCTCACGTTATAATTATGGTAGTGTTCCCTTACAGCGAGCGCCGTTAGCATGGAGAAAGGACGCGTTTTGCCTGAGGTGTATTGGTACGGAACGCGACGAAGGTGCGCGCCAGATCAAGACTTGTTCCCCCACTCTTCCACCTCCAATCAGCAGCCTAGTGGAGGGGGCACTTTGCGTAAGCTGGAGAGAAGAGTGGGGATGGGAACAAGTACTGCTGTACCGTTTTTAATTCTATAAAATGTCTACGTAGCTGCTGTATCTTGCAATTAATGTAGACAATTTTTGTTTGTCACAAAAACCGCAGTCGATTCGTCTTTCACAATATTTAAAAAATACTAACATTATAGTACGATTAATTAAAAAGCGTGGAGAGTGTACGCGTACAGAAGGAACATTCAAACCTAACTTTCTCGAAGACAGGACCGTAAATCAAAAATTGTTATTCCACATTTTCTCTTCCTGTTTTCATACGGAATTCGCGCATATGCAATTCGATACCACCCGCGCCGCGGTAACCCGTATAAATCATAACACGACGAAGAGCGTCGAAAATGAGAAAAATTGCCGATTTCGGTGAATTGTTTTAATGAAACGTTTTAGCTTCCGGGGGACAAGCGTTACGATAAAATGTTTGCGAAAATAAGATGGGCTTCGCAGTCTCAAGGAAGGCGGTATACAGTTTATTCGAGGTGACAGGACAGACAACCGCAACTCGGTATATGATCAGCCAAAACTTATTTCCCCCGAGTGCCATGATTCGATTCGACACGAACAGCACCATGGCAGCAACGCGGTCCTAGCTATGGGTCGATGCCGCCTTTTTTTATAGGATCTCTATCACCCCCCCCCCCTACACCACCACCATCGATCGTGAAACAGCACCATCGGTTTGCGAGAGGCTAGCGTAATTCCCGTGAGATCGGTTACCGGAGAGAGACGCGATTCTTGAACTCGAGCGCTGCGGAATTATTGTCCATTAGCACTCTCGCAAATGGACGCAACAACAATTATACAGATTTTGAAAATTTAAAAAATATAGTTTGCAGATCTGGAGCCAATTATACGCATCCTGAAAATTTTTTAAATATATTTTGCAGATCTGGAGTCGATTATACACATTCTGAATATTTGAAAAATTCGTTTTGCAGATTTGTGTAAATTGTATGCATTTGGAAAATTTCGTCGAAGTCGTAGATAACATTTTTCATTTTCAAGTAAACTTTGCAATAAAACGAACTCGAGCTGGGGAACTAATCTACTGGAAACAGAGATGCTAAAATATGAAAGTATATTTCAAGTTGGTAGATTTTTAATTACTTTCAGATGATTTACTCTGTAACGTGAATGAAATACAGCGTGCTAAAGACGTTCTCGATAAACTGAATTTAAAATAAGAAAATAACACCGATGGGCATTAAAATTTTATTGAAAGACGTTTAATAAGATTTCTAAAGGTTTTTAATGAATAAATAACGATTGGTCTCACAGAATTATCGATTACAGATTCGAGGGTATCGAGCGTAACTGGTCGAAGTGCATTATTGATGCTTTTAAGTAGTTAATTAGTCTGCGAGCATTATGACGTTTTTAACATTCAAGTTATTTTCAACGTCCTCCTGGATTTGTGGAAAAATTGTTGACCGTATGTTAGTGAGGTAGTAAAGTCCTCAGTATGCAAAATAAAATATCAATTAAAATAATATTTTATATTTTAAAATTTGTGTCAAATTTCTATACTAAAATTTCGCAAAATTTACACTTTCTTTCAAATAGACCCTACTTTTGGCATTCTAATATTTTTTCGTTTTGGAGAATTCGTTTTTCAGCAGGCCTCTCGTACAGATTTTGATCGGTGCTTGCTTGAATTCGACCATTTATTTATCCACTCCAACAAAAGGGATTGCAATACACTCAAAGGCAGACAAAAGAATATAGATAGAAGGCTCCTTTGCTGCATGACGCCAGGCGTACGAGGACCCAGCAACTAGGGTTTCTATCTATGTATATTTTAAACGCCGAACCGACTCCATCAAAAACGTTTTAGAACGTTTTATATCCGTTTCATTCGCCGGATCAATTCTTCTTATTCCAATCCGAATCCTTAAATGAAGAATTTCAAGCGTCCCCGATCGAGCTTAAAAGATCTCATTCAGGGGGAATCCTGCCGATTTGATTATTGAGAAAACCGAGTAATTTACCTTCTGCCAATGTTATCAAATTTTCCCTTAGAAATGGCTCCATTGTTAAACGAAAAACGCTCTTGTCCACTTCTCCCAATGCTTGCGATACTCTCTCGTTCCGAACTCTTCGAAATATTGAATCAACACTGCCGCGTCAAGGCCTACAAAAATTGGAAAACAGTAAGTGCCGTTACCATGGAGATAGGACGCGCTTTGGCTGAGATGTATTGGTACGAAGCCACGCACCGAAGGTGCAGCCAGTGTCGCCAGATCAAGACTTGTTCTCCCACTCTAATTTCTCCTTCTACCGCGCTATTCCCCACTCTTCCGCCTCGGCCCGGTCACGTGACGCTGTTGGTGGGGGAAGCAAGCATTTGAGGGCCCCCCACCGTGGTCCAGCACCGGGGAGGAGCAACGGCGAGAGAGGGGAAGCAGAGATGGTAAAATCGGAAACTAAATTCGCGTTGTAGAAGATGGCGCGTGGAATCTCATCCCACTGTTCCCACGAAAATCTCTTTGGTCCGATGTCCCAACAAGTTGCCGAAGGGAACGGCTTTTGCTCGCGGGGTTGCCCGCTTTAAGGCGCCGTAAACCGGGAAATAGTTTATGCTCTGTAATATCGCGACGCGAGAATAACTGCAGCTTAAAAATCTTGTTGAAATAAACTCGCGACGCCACGCACAATGCGAGGGAATCCTCCGCCAAGGACTCTTTTATCGCGGCGGCCTGTTCTTATATTATTGTCCTGCTCGCGGGATTTATGTCGACGTCGTTGCACGCTCGGGGATACATTTGTTATTCAAACTTATCGGTATTTTCACCCTTCGTTTTTGCTTAAAGGATTGTTTAAAGCGAGCTGGCTGCTGCGTTGCGTAGATTAATCTTCGCGGTCGAATGGCTCGGTATATTATACTTCGCGTTATAGCGGTCAGCCGATTGCACATTTATTTCGCGTTCTTGACTAAACTGATGAACTGCATCCAGAAATTCATTGCACGGAATCGGAATGGTGGACACGCGAAATTTGTACTACTATTATTGCAAAAATTATTATTTAAATTAGAATTTCGTTACTGCGTTCAAAATTGTAGGAATTGTCGAAGTGCTTCACCTTTAAATTGTTATAACTTTGCGAAACAACTTCGTACAACAATCGCTTTTAGCTCATTGTATCGGTTGAAGCCTCCACTTTAAGAGTCCTTAATTAGAATTTTTTTTTAATTCATCTGTGTCACGTAGAAAAATGGAGAAACGAGGGTACCTCCTCCGGCGGCGGACTTTTCATTCAAAATTCAATAAAGCGGTGAAAAAAAATCTTACGTCAAAATTTCAAAGCTTGTTGCAAAGTAGAGATTCCAATCTTTCTGACGAAAATTTGGTGCTCCAATTTTGCGGGCCAGCGCACACGTCGTCGAACGCTTATCGATTTCTTTTTCGAAAAACCGTTCCTGTGACGCAAAGTTTACATGTCCCGGTGATAATTAGAGCACACGCTGTTTCTCAAAACACAATATATCGGTTTTTGCCTCAGCGGGGTTAGTCGAATCGCTGGGCTCCGGGGGAGGTAAACAAAAATCTGCGGATCATGCGTACCCAGTGCGATCTGTTTTTATTGCTTTTCAGGTCGGGATATATGAAACATTCACAGGATCGGAGAATGATGATGATTTTAATCCTGCATCCGGAGGCAATAACACCTAAATCAATTCCACGCGACGGCCGAACAGCGCAAACATCCGCGCGCAAAACCGTTGTCAAACGATATTCGACTGTTTATAAAAGTACACACGGCCCGGTTTATTGTTATTTATATTCGAGAACAGACGATCGGGCTGGCAAGAAGCACGGGCCCGAATCAATAGCCTGTCTCCCAAACTTTTAACTGGCAATTTCCAATGAGGATGCGTGTTCAGTTGGTTCCACTTGTTGAATTTGTTGATTTTGTTTTTTTCTGTCACTGGGATCATCAACTTTGCGACACATTGAATTTTATACTCGGCTCACGGAAATTTGCGGTCAAAATGTTTCATCGTTACTGGATTTTAAATATTTTTAATCGTACTTTCGGTATTCAAAATGCTCAAGTTTTTCAGGATTTAAATTGGACAATTTATGATAAGGTCATTTAGGTTCGCAGGAAAATTCGAGACCGTACCGATAAATTTCGGTCGGAGAAAAATGCGAAATAATAAAATAGAATTTAAAGGGATTTATTTATTATTTAAAGGGAATTTCTGGACATTCGAGGATGCAAATTAGGGCATAAACTTTGCAATTTACTATAGTTCCATTTAGATTTCGAGCAGAATTCGCAATTGTGTCGGAAAACGATTGGATTTAAAAGAATGAATTTGAAATGATTTGAAAACAGTGTTCAGAGGGACTTTATTTTATTCGTTTATGTGAAACGTTTATTTTATATATGGAACGCAAATATACAATTCAAGAAAATGTGCAGCGCATGTTTAGTTAACCTCTGCACGCCAATTTGAATTAAAAATTGTTCCAGAGACGTGGAAAAATGTCAACAAAACTCGGGAACCGCGGTAAAGTGAAGTATTAAATTTTGCAAGGTTCCTATCGGTTTATTGAACAGTTTTATTACGCGGAGAAGAGTAGCTCGTTCCGCGACATGATGCCGGGCCTTCTAATTAATGAGGTCCGTTACAACCATACCGGCGGAAGAGTATTTCTGGGACGTGGAGGTACGCGAGGGACAGAAGTAACTCTCGAGTGAATCCCTCAAAAGGAAATGGCTTGACAAACAACAAGTGCAATGGCTTTGTTCGCCTAACGAAGTCCATGAATCAAGGTACAATCCCAGTTACGACTTGCGCCGCGCGCTACGAGCCCGGGCGCACTTAGGCACACGCTTAAATAATCCATGCCCGGCAATTTGCGCTACACCGACGGTTAAATTTGCCCAGTCGAACGGGACACCAAGACTAATTCGACTTCGCGACATATTTAATGCAAAATAATTCGAACTGCGCTCGCGGGGATACGGACACTTCCGGTACATGTAGCTTCTGCACATGGTTCCGAAATGATCAGATTTTCTGCGCACGTAGTCGCGGATTTCTTTTTTTCCGAAATTCCTTCGGCTCGCGGAATGTTTAATTTTTATCCGGACGTTTGCGTAAAATTTTTGATCGTATCCACCACGGATTTGGAGCTTTCCCGTTGCAACCTAATCTCAAAACTTGATGCACGATTTTTTTGGGGGGATTTAGTGAAATTTGAATGGGAGGTGTATCGCTAAATTTTGAATATTCTCGTACGGTTAAAAGTTCATTGAGCGTGTAAAATTGATCCGTGCCATCGATTTTGAGCCGACCTGTATTCCTTAGACCGCTTACTCCGCCGATACGAATCGTGATGCAAAATCACTTAGCAATCTTGCCCGTTTAAACTCGGTTTGGACGTCGGCCGATAATTTCACTTACGTGCTTGCAACAGGTGAGGCGATTTTATCGAGCTTTCCGGTTTCAAAGTCGGAATGAATCACTTTACCGCTCCTTCGAACGCAGATTCGTCTCTGCTGTTCGCTTCGCCGCTCTTATCGCTTTAAGGCAAGAAACGAACAGCGAGAATATAAAAGTAAATTAACTATAGAAACAAATTTTAAAACCGGGTAAATTCATGGAGGACACTCTGCCTCGTAACAATAATGGAAAGTGTTCTCATAAATGCACAGTTTTCATGTTGCAATATTCCCTATAATTGGTGGAGATAATTAAGAGTAACAGGAAAACTAATTCATTTGAAACACTTCCTGTACAGGTCGAATCTCAATAATAAATATATCTGTATACATGAAAATACGTTGAGGACGATCTGCTTCATAACAACAACTAGAAGTGTTTTCATAAATAGTATGATGAAATATTTCTTGTAATTGGTGGAAGATGATTAACAGTAACGGCGGAAAGAATGGCACACTTCATTTGCAAAGTGAAAATGTATTTTATCTTTCGAGAATTTGAACAAATTGTAATACGGTTAAATTGGTTCAATGTCTTCGCAGTTTTGTATTTTACCAGTTGAATTTTATATTACCGTAAATGACAACGAGTGAAATATTGCGATCCGAAAGTTGAATTTCGATTTTCAATCCAACAGGGACGCGTATTCTTATGCCGCTTCGTTTCTGCACCGTAATACCCGTCCGAGCGATCCGGACATTCTCTGGAATCCCATTAGTGCTATTATTAATTATATTTTGAAGCAATTTATCGGCTCGTTATCGTAACCATCGTTAATGCGCAAGCGGAATTACGGTTCGCCGACGGATAATCGCAATTTATCCGACGACACTGTGCGCTGAATGACGAAAGTCCCATTTTTCAAACTTTTTTTTTGCAGGGTTTCCTCACTTCGCGACAACACTATAAGACGCAAAAATATGGGCAGGTCCATTTTTTGGTAAAATTGAGCAAAGTGGGCCAAAAGACACTACACCATTTAAAATTCGAAATTATTTGTAGAAAAATAAATGTGAATTTTTGAAAAAAAAAACTCAATATTTTAATTAGTCTAATTTTTAAAGCATTGATATGAATTACTAGACTGTGCACTCTCTATGCAAATTATAACTGTTTTGCAACGATCGTGGGCAGCAGGAGTTAAATAAAAATTGCGTTCGCCCCTTAATAGATTTTTTACGTTGAGAATGTCTTCCCCCGTGTAGAACAATATTCCCCCGTGTAGCTACACGTGTACACGTGCGTTTCGTTTACTGCAAAATAATTCTCTACTGTATATGTCACGGGTGAGACAAGTTCTATTTCGTAACAGGGAGATTTGCACGGTTTTGCATTGTGTCCAGCAGTATTGTATGCGGAGTGTAATTGGACGGAGATACGATATTCGCACCTGCGAAACGAGTTGTGCCGGTCGAGGTAACTTCCCGATGCTCAGTTCCTCGCAGAGATCCTGATTGAGAGGCGAGCTGGAAAAAGGGGGTGTCCAGGATTGAACCGGCGCCTGGGGCAGTTAAGTGCTGACCTCGATAGAGTCGGGAAAGACTGCGGCCAATGTTGCCGGATGAATGATTCATTTCATTCTGGGAATGCTAGACAAGGGGTAGCGACCGTTTTAATCAATTCTGGGTGAGCCGAACTATGTTCCAGTGCGACGCAGTTTCGTTGTCCAGTGAATGAACGCCGCCAGGTGAATGAACAAAATTCGCACTACAATTGTTACATTCAATAAATATAAAAAAGTCTGCAAATATTATTACTATTTTTTTCGCTTTTTAAAGTTAGCAAATACAGTGTTTACTCGATACATGTCCAAAACACGGGTCTAGCCAGCGACATATATCGTCCAGGAGGTATTCTTTACCCTATATTACCCTATACTCTGACCCTATATCCTCGCGGCAGTGGGGACAGTTCTGGGACTTTTATCGGCTAGGCATTTGGGACATGTATAGAGTAGACGAAGGACGAGTTGCGGCACCAAGTTTCAGAACCACTGATTTGGAATACAAAATTTAAAAAAAGGAAATTATGTAACCAATGAGGACAAAAATGTGTTTGAAGTCATGAAATCAAAGGACAATATTGTAAATATTATTATTATTATTGTTATAGTGATTGTACGATGATCTGCAGCCTATTTGTACGATATTTTTATTCTCACATTGTAGAAAGTATAGACAACGCAGGAAAATTTGGGGACACCCTGTACATGAGCAACCACTCAGTATAGCAAGATGAATATCACACGGTCATGTGATTGGTGCGGTCGTGCGGATGGTGCATCGAACCGAATTTGCTTGGACGTCGACTCGCCTAAGACGAGGTAAAACAAAAGTTGCTTCGAACGGGGGAGTCATTATTTCATTACTTCGCGAAACTTTTGTCAAGTGGGCGCTGGTTGAAAGTTCAGAGGATCGTTTTCTCGTTTTGAAGGCTTAAACTTGCACGAATTCCTGAGTTGACTTAACCTTTAGGCAAATGGCAGACTGTACGTGACGTGGATTTCTTCCAAAAACTAATGTACAGGGTGAGTCGGTAAGAATTACTTTGAATTGACCTTGGAGAAATCTTCGAAAATACTGAAGATCGCTGTGATATCCCGGGAAAAAATGTGATACAAAAACCTCAAATTGCCCTCGTTCAATGAGTTGCTTAAAATTTATTTTTCGAGACCGGCAAAAATCCTTTTGAGAAACGTGTTTTTAATGTATTATATAATGAACCTAGTGACCAAATTTCAGCTAAATCGGATTTGGCTGTTTTTCGGAAGTTTAGTTTCCAAATTGTGTGCACTGCGTTTAGCAGGAAAGCGGGACGTTTGTGTTACGGAGCTGATCGTCTTTACGATTTGCTTAATTCAATGGTTTTTACGGAATAGCGTTCCAATATCGGCAGCTTTGGAAAGCATCGTAATTGCTTCTTTCGTTGGCTGACCTTTTCCCTGCACGTTTACCGCTGTACTTTTGACATTTCGAGTGTCGTTGCCGCGAAACCGGGAAATTCTCGAAAGAAATTCCGGGTCGCAGGGCTGAAAGTCAGCTTTCACTTAGTTTATAGGGGGACGTGCGTTGGTCGGACTTTAGACTCGATTTCGGCGAAGAAAAATACATTTATGAATCCATTGCGAGATTAAGGAAACAGTCGGAAGCTGTTAGAACGTCGTTGAGATGAAATATTTGCGCTCTCTTGCCTGTCGCTCGAGCCTACCTCCACCCCACGGGTCACGTATGACTCGAGCACAGCATACGGAGGGTTAGCGGGAGTCAGTGTTGCCAGTTGCAACGGTACTAGGAGGCCGCAAGCAAATAATAGAATTTCGACAAATCCGCCTTAAACCCTGACTAATTAGACAGCGTCGTCGCTGAGTGCCGGGTATATAAAGCGGTTTCATTGAGCCCGGTGGTTAAACGCGAGCTCGTTTCGTTAGTAGTCGGTTGATCGACGATTCCCGCGTTTTACGATCAATTTGCTATTCCCTGCGACATGTCGCCGGTCAGCGGCCCTAACATTCGACGGTGTTCCATTGGCGGCTGCGGAGCGATGATGGTGCATCGACTTCGAACGAAATACCGGCGGAGGGGTGGGGAGGGGAGGGTGGGGTAGGGCAGGTATACCCGGAGAAACACGGCATTTCGATCAGTGCCTGTCCTTCAACGTCAGCGCAAGTAGCGTCTGCAATAGTCTGCACGGGGCGGGAGATCCAGCCAGCCGAATTCGACCGTTTCCGTCGACTATATCAACTTGATTACTCGGGTTTGCGCGACGCGACGCTCCCGGTAAACTAGCCTAATTCGGCCATACAATTAAACATTATACCCGGACGATGAAGTAGCGCCCGCTCGAGAACCGGCACGGAACGACTCGTGCTCGAAAAACCGATCTTACCGGGATTCAAACGGACGTTTCAAGGTCAAGTGGACATTTTAGGAAATCTCCGAGTCTATAAACAATGGCTAAGGTCGGGACCTTTGGAAATACGTTGGATTTACTAAAAGTATGATGCACGCTGTGTAGCAGGGTGCTCGGTTTTTCTTATTTTTATGTCCGCATAAAATTATTTTGTTTACGAAACTTTCACCGCCACACCCGTGACAGTTTTCCCGATAAAATGAACCCACACACGGCGCAATTAGGATTACATTCACGGGTTTAATCCGCGATAAACTGCAACCTCGCTCATCCGAACCGGCGATAATACCAAACTGTTGAGACATTGGAAGACTTGAGAATCATTATTGCGTTGTTAAACTTAAAATTATTGAAATATTATTCATAAAATATTGAAATAAACTAAATTTTTACATAATCTTTTTCATCTTCGCCAGACGGACAGTTATAAATCGTCACTTATAGAATCGCCGATTTTCGGTTGTTTCCCCCACCGTAACTGAACGGAAAATTTTGAAAAAAATCGGACACGTCGCAGCGACCGATCTCCAGGTCTGAGAATTTTTTCCGATTTTTCGATCGCGAATTTCGGCTGCGAAAAAAGGAAAGATCGCAGGAGAAATCGCGATAAATGGAAACAGCTCGAGGACAGAGGATCGAAACTCGAAGAAATACAATTCGAAAACGAATCTCCGTTTTCGGTTGGAATTCGTGCGTCAGAATCCCGGCGAAAAGAATCGATTAGCATCGCGCAGTGACGACGGATGCTTCACGGGATCTCCATAATTCAAATCAGTGCGGATAAGAGTGGAAATGTTGAAGAAAAGAATGAAATGCAAATGGTTCGGTAAGGTCATAGTTCGCGGCGGGACACGGCGGCCGAGGCGTCGCGTCGGCTCTGCTAAAAGACTATTAAACACGTGGGCCACAATCGCGGTGGAATTCTTTGATTTGCGCGCGGCGGTCAGACGCGAGAAAGAGCGGATTATAAAACTTTGTTCCCCGACGGTTCGTTAAACTCCGGACAGATGCCAATACCGAGCATTTCCCCCCCCCCTAATAATTAAGTCGCTCTTCTCGGGAGCCGTTCGCGAAGACGTGCGTCATAATTAAAAAGTCCACGGTATCGGTAAGAATAAATCTCGCGGGCTGAACTATCCGCGCTTCGAAACTTTCTCGAAAGGTCAGACCGGCTGGGAGTATTTCCTTGGAAACTCGGCTCCCCGGAACGGCGCGCTGCATCGAAAAAGACAGTTGGCTCTGACGAGCACAGTTTACACGATTCATAGCGCACGACTGCAGTTGCAGTTGCACATGTTCCTTCACGAGCACATCGGAACGGGCGAATAAATTTATTCTTACTCGAAAATTCTGCTGCTTCCTTCAGAAAATTGTACTCTTAATTTAATAGGCCTTAATTTCATAGTGGGGATAACTCCGCGACGTTTATCCTCCAGGCCTTGGCGACATATATAGTAGAGGTGTGCGAGAACCCGATGGTCGGGGCGAGTCGGGAAGAGGTCGTGTCGGGTTCCAGAAAATTTCGAGATTTCCCGAAGGAATCGGGTTTCCCGAAAATTTCGAGAATACAACATATGACACACTCTTGAAAATAATTCACGATTCTTTAGGAAATCCCGATTATTCCGAGAATCCCGAAATTTGTGGGTACCGGTCCCGAACCCGAAAAAATGTGTTCCCGACCCGACCCGATATTTCGCACACGCCTAATATATAGAGAAATCACTGTATTGTAAGTTTCATTAAATTCCAAGTTTCCATAACGAACAATTTTTATTTTGCACAAAGATCCGTCGAATGACGATAATTTTCAGCACGAAGCACGCGTTCGCAACGCGAGACATTAAAATAATTTCAGTTGTTGTAACTGCCACGTCTGCTTCATCTTCGCGTCCCGGATTCCAGTATTCCAGATCCCCGACAATGGCGAAATTGTAACTTTCTAACTACGTTACACTTCGCCCGGTGCCCGTAACAGGTTTGTGCATCGAGATGCGTTCGATACAGTTCGGGGACAACGGGATTTTATTACCGTGTCTCGGCTATCTCCAAAGAAGCTACGGTGCCGCTCTTAAAACATGATTCGATAAGCGGACGATAGTGTTCCCCGAACGATTCGCCCGTGAACCGTGAAATTGTCGCTTCGTTATCGGCACGTTCGAAATTTCCTTCGAAAAGTAAGTCTACAAAATTTTTGTTGCATTGCAAATACTACCTTTTCTTATTCGACAAATGTGAACGTCTTTTCGGACAGATTCCATTATGGTTTCCGGGGCAGGGCTGTAAATAACACGGTCCGTGTGGTATTACGCGACAGCGCATTTTTCCGATCGGAAGAGTTACATGCCTCTTGCCGGATTAGTGACAGGGCTTGTTTCACTTATCTCGCCACGGACATGTGCACTTTGTTCTACTTGCGTCTCTGGGAACAACATTTTATATTGCCTGTCTGACCGTGGACAGTCTCACTCTTCTTTCTTAATCTCGCGTGGAACTTATTGTCCCAGGTACATCGCAGTGTCCACTTCCTCGAGCACGGTATGATTCGATTCTACTGCACAGGGTGTCCCGAAAATTTCCCGAAAACACTGAAAGAGGTTCCTTAGATCATTCCAAGCAACTTTTTCCTTTGCGAAATTTTTCTTCGTGGCTTCGTTTTCGAGATATTAACGACAAACACGGACGAATCAGAGCACGGCTGTAGCAGACGCGTTCCGGCTCGGCCAATGGCAGCGCCGCGCTCAGCGGGGCCAGACGGAGTCCGTTTGCTTTCGTCGCGCCCTGATTGGTCCGCGGTTTTCGTTAATAACTCGTAAACAAATCCGCGGAGAGGATTTTCGCAAAGGAAAAAATTATTTCAAATGACCCGAGGAACCCTTTTCAAGGTTTTCCGGAAGATTTTGGGACAACCTGTGTATTTATAGCCAAATACTAGCGCCATTTACGGTGGTTAAATTTGTACCCGTAATTTACAAAACTGTTTCCTATTCTCTTCCATTATTTGTACTTGTTTAAATTATTAAGAGAATCGTTCGTTCGACAGCAATTTCGAATATTTAGCACGGAAGATGTTTGTTTCGCAACAAAATCCACAGTCCACTAATTAAACAGACCACACGTTAAGGAGTGGCAAGGCTGAATATACACGCCTTGAACTGGCCACTTGAACGGAATAAAAGAATGACATCACTCGATACTTAGCGGAAAAACTAATAACTGCGGATAGTCATGGGAAACGAAAGTGATCTGTCTCAATTGAGATAAAACTGCCTTCTCTTTTGTCCCAGAAATCTGCGTTAACTGCACACGATTTTTATGCGTCGACGAGCAAACTTGCTGGGCGAAATATGAAACAGTGAAAAATCCAAAAGTATTTTTGCGATGAATAAAAATGACGAATTTATCAATTTTGATCGAACGAAAAATTCATTTTGCGCAAAAGTAACAACACAATAGACCGGCGAGAATTTTCCGCGAACCTCAAGGAGACCTGACTGCGAAATTGGAAAGGTGGGAACAACACAATTGGAAATGAGAGTTGTCAATAAAAACCGGATCATTGGTAATTGAATTCGTCGCGCGTCGGTCAAGCGATCCCGTATTGAAATTCGTAATGGAAACACGCTCGGCTCGGCTCGGCAGGGCACGCGGAGATAAGTTTTCGCGTGCATAAAACACGAGTGACCGGGGGGCCCGTTCGTAATTAAAATCCGTCGGTGTCGCCGATATTACAGGTGCGGCAGGAAATAGAGAAAAATAAAAACGAAAGAAGGAAGCAGCTTGCGCGACGACGTTCTCCTTTGCGTTTGACGTTAATTCCACCGTGGACGGGGAGCAACAGAATTTTCGTTCTTCGGGTCCGAGTGTTGCGCACAGAACACGGTGATTAATTGTTCCGCGTCGGTGACGGTTTATTTCACATTCAACTTTTGAACGCAACGGAACACGACGGAGTAATCAACCTCGCGGAAAAAGGAAACGGTCGGAGGTTCTTTTACCGACCAATTTTTCATTAATTCTTTTCTCTCTGCGACGCACATCGATAGTAATTGCGTTTCGACAATCGGTACTGCGTGTATATTAGAACTGCGTATTTTATGCGTTCCGCGAAAACAGTGGAAAATGTTCAATATTATGCTGCGTTCAAACAGTGGAAATTACGATTTAACAATATCTTAACAATATTGTTTCTTGAAATTTTTCTGATTTTTATTTAGAATTAACGTTATCTGTTCAAGTCTCAACAGAATTGTATTGCAGAATTTTTTATTTTTCTGATAAAAATAAATTCTACCCAGTGTCCCAAAAACGTTGCATGTCCTTGAGAGGGATGATTCCTGAGGTCATTTCAAGTAACTTTTTCCTTTGCGAAAATCTTCACCGCTGCTTCGTTTAAGAGTTATTAAGGAAAAACACGGACCAATCAGGGCGCGACATAGCAGACGGACCCCGCCTGGTCCCGCTGAGCGCGGCGTTGGCATTGGCCGAGCCGGACCCGGCCCGCTGTAGCCGCACTCTGATTGGTCCGTGTTCTTCGTTAATAACTCCTTAACGAAGCCGCGGAGAAAATTTTTGCAAAGGAAAAGGTTGCTACAAATGACCCCGAGAATTCTTTCAAGGAAGTACAACATTTTTTTTATTATTGTTGTTAAATTTATTCGTTAAGCTGCTGCAAAGTTAAAGCAATCGTACAAGCATGCATGCATAATGAGTTTCATTTCGTTCTTCCATGTTTGAATCTATTCGGCTCTATAAAACGGCTCTGAATGGAATGAGTTAAACCGTGTTTAGAAAGCAAAGTCTATGGATTATGTTCTTTTGTCGCACTGCCACAGATATTGTAGTTTATCGCCAGGTTTGTATTGTTCGATGCGTATTTAGATTTGGCGCAACAATGCGCGATGCAAGCGAACTATGTTACTATGCTACGGGTCTTAATATTTGCATTGTAGTAACGCCAACATGTTTCTTTTCACTATTCCTAATTATTTTTTCGTTTTCTTCGTGTTTACTCGCTATTTAGGTATTTTTGTACGGAAGCTCATCCTAAGGTTACAGTACTGTATCTCAAAAATTGTAGAAATTCCTAATATTTTATATGAAATAAAATACGGTTAAAAACATTTATTTAAACTCATTTTCAAACGAAAAAGCGAACTTATACCAGAAAATTTTATATTTTCGCCGCCAGCTAATTAATTTCGCTTAACGGTTGACTAATTAGCGAGCTACTGCGAGTTTAATTTGTTGTCGAACAAAGTGGTATATTTGTGCATACATTTGATTCCGTTTACGTTTTTTGTTTCTAGTTTTCATAATTACATTCACATTTCGTACCAAGCGATGCATGTAAACTATACTGATACGTTCTCGGTTATTATCTGCTGATAACAATAAAATCGCGCGAATCACCTCTGTGAAAACACGCCACGTTGCAATAGGAATTATTTCTCTATAAAACAAGATTCAAATTTCTTTTTTTTTTCTACCGAAAAAACTATGGCAAACATTTTTGCGAAGTATCGGTAAAATATAGAGGGAATAACAAATAAAACTGCAGTAACAGAAACAAGAAGAGAAGAAATAAAAAGGTTTATATTGGGAGTTTCAGCGATCGAATAAAACTGATCACGTACCACTTTTTTATGTACAGAAATAAAAAAATTGATTATATTCGATACCTTCGACTCAGCTTACGAGTTATAAATGAACAAAAATAAAAAAAAGCTCCGGTGTACATTTCAAGCCTGAACGATTTTTATTATTCTATTCTCGTTCTTTTCGAACATTTAAAAAAATTACTTTATAAAGCCTTGTTAAATTCAGTGCTCCACTGATTAATCAATCGCAAAAATAATTTCAACAGTACACAGTGGTTCACAAAAGTGTCCGATTAAATTCAATTAAGTTCATTTATTTTACTTCCGCAAGTTTCTTCCCTTCCAAAATTTCGTATTTGGCTGTATTTCAAAATAACATACTGTAATTTCCGTGCAATTATCTGCACTGTCATTTCAAGTTTAAATTATTGTACAACCTATGGCACGGCTGCCATGACACCTCAATAACCGGTCAATCCCGTTCAAATTTCACACACATACAGACCCTTTTCACTTGCGCTAGAGTGCTGCCAGAAAACAAAATTTTCAACAAAATGGCAGTCGCACGAATCAGAAATTCGCTAGGATTGAAACTGTTTCAAGCAATGAAAAAAAAACTATCGTCGACAATGACATGATTTTAGTACCCCACATAAAGGGACCTCTACTTTACACGTCTGTAAAATTTCAAAATGGTTGATCGATTCTTTATCGAGATATCATTAAAATTGTCTGCCTCGACTGCGGGAGGCATTGGAAATGTCTTTCTTCAGCAAATCGGAGGACAATACATTAAAATTGTTCTTTAAATGTTTCCACTAAGTCAATTTTAACCATCAATGCATAAAATCTATTGAGATCAAACAATTCTTTAACCCTTTGCGCTATTCTAATTCTAAAACTAAATTTTTCTTCCGCGTCAGAATATCTTCATTTTATTCGTACGAAACTGATCCGATTTTCACACATAATACTTAAATGTTTAGTAATCTATTAGATACAGATTTTGTAACGTAACAAATATTTTGCAATATTTTCTGTAATTTCTTTGAAACAATGCCACAACAATTTTCAGTGGCGCTTCACCACTCGAGTGCAAAGGGTTAACTTTCACGTTGTCATAGAGTATAGAGAATAGAGTATAGAGTATAGAGTATAGCGTGTATAAATTTGAGAAAACTCGACCAATGATAATCATTTTCGAGCTCGCGGACTTGGGGGTATCCGGTTGATCAAGAGCGTCGCGTTTAGGAACCCGTGTTGCCCAGCAGAGCGATCTAAAACACACCGAAAAAAGGCCCGATTTACGTCAGAGCAAAACGGCTCCTCGAATCACAGGCGGCCAAATAGAACGAAATTTCGTACGGTTCGAGCACACGCAGTTCCGCACGGAATTGTGGGGCCGGTATCGGCGAATTCGACTGAATAATTCACCGATACGTTCCCGAGAAAGCATAGCCCCTAACGAGGGCTATGTGGTATACGGGTATGGTTTCGCGGGCGTGAATCATGGATCCTGCTTAAAAGCGTGCGCTACTTAAAACGAGTTAATCCCGTAATGGAGGATCCTGTCGCCAATAATTCATCGGTCTATGTACCTTGGTATCCTGTCGTAGCTGTCCCAGCTGGTAAGACAGTTGTAGCTGCTGTATCTGCTCGAGGTCGTCATAGCTGGTGCCTTTGACACATTGCCTCGATCGCACACACACCTACACGCACGCACACACGAACACGTGCTACCTAGCAGGCTCTTCGAGTCTCCTAACCACCCCGAACACTGTGTGTATACACTATTCGGCTGATTCCTCCAGTTCGCCGATACTTCCGGTTTGGGAGTTCTACACTGTTCCACGGGACGAACAGACACTAACACCCTACCTGCCGCTGACACATTCGCGGGACCCTCCGTAAAAAATATCGACGTTATGTTACAAGGACTATCAAGCACTACACAAGGTACGCACACGGTAGCGATACAGACAACGATGCTAACGAGTCACTATTACTTGGACCACGTTTATCTCCCGTTTTCTTTCTCTCTCCTCCTTCTCCTCCTCCGTTTATCACCCGTTTAATAGAACGTCGATTTTATTTATTTTTTTTTGTTGGTTTAAAACTACTAGCCTAACTCTTAGCGAAACCACCTTCGACACCTTGGTGCACGCGTGGACGAACGCGTATTAAAAATACTCTACGATTTTGGACCCGCCAACCAGCGCGCTCGATAATATATCGTAATTAGGAAGTTAGGCGAACGACTCTCGCCGTAGTAGTCTTCAGCTCCAGAGGACAACCCCGGCTTCTTTGCCTTTTAGGGGGATTGGGGATGGGGGGACTTAGAGGCGTGGAAATCCTGCGTTCTCCTCGACACCCTAATGAAATCTGTTTCTCTGTTTAGGCCCACGGGCAGGGTGGCCTCCAGGAGCAGTTGTCCTAGGGAATTAACAGCGGCGGGACAAAGGAATCAGCTCGTCTGCCGCGGTGCTCTGTTGTTGCAAGGCCACGATATTTCAGGAAAAAAAAAGAACGGAAAAGAGGTCTGCGACGCGAGGATCGAGGATCCCTCCCGCTGATAGTCAATCGTTACGTCTTGATATGTCTCCTTGCTCCCGCATCTCTCGGATCTTCTGTAGCACAGCCTCGATCTTCTCGAAGCTGTCTGCACTATCTTGCCCGGGGACGCGTTCTCCAGGTCTGTTGGTCCCGCCTTGAAAGCTCGTCGATCATCATCGAGGATCCTCACCAGCCGCCTATGCTTCAGGTCTTCTTGCTCTTCTCCCCCCCGAACGAAACCGAACCGAAAGAAATGAGGAAGAGAAAATAGAAGAAATAAAGGTAGAAGAAGAAGAAGAAGAAGAAGATGGTTACAGGACCCCGTGTTCACATGTCAGATGGTATCCGGAGACCGCGGCGTCTCCGGCACGTCGATCGGCGAACTTGAGGATCGTGGCGCGTTCAACCGTGTTCGTCGGCTCTCGATCGCTCGGTTCATGGATCTCGGCCAGTCAGTTCGAGGCGACGGCACTTCCGCTTCAGGTACCGCATCTTTTAGTGGCTCTCAGGCTTCTTTTTGTTGCTCGACGTACGATCGCTGTGGTGTTTTTACACTGCGGTGGGCCCTCTGGAGGTTTCATTAGCCCGCCGCATCGGGAGAGGCATCGAGAGAGATTGCCGCGCTGGCAGCTCTCTCCTCTCGAAGAGAACACAAGGCGCTTCGCGTGCCGTGGCCCAGCGCCGACTAGCGGGTTCAGCCTCAAACTTCCGACTCCCTCACTCCTTTCCCTACGGAGAGCTTCGCGCAAGCTCGCTCAAACTCCCTCCCTTCTCCTCCCCTCCCTCTCTCCTTCGCCACACGTCACTTTCCGCCCGAGCACGCCCCTCCCCCACGCACGAGGTCGTCCTGCTTTGACGCGCTGTGCAGAAGGAGAAAGACGCGCGACGCAGACCATCAGGCCTGCTTCTCCTGCGTGCGACTTCTTGTCGCGGACGTCAGAAACCGGGCAGACACGGACGTAACGCCCGAGATCAAAGGTCACAGATTCGAGAGGCTGATTGGTAAGCTTTGGTCATCCTGTTCACGTTTAACCTGGCCTTTAATGTTTTCGGGGATTTTTTCACGCTTTGCGACGGGCTGTCAACAAGGTCAACTCCTGTACACTAGAACTTCCATTATCCTTACAAAACAGTCAATTTTGATTTTTATTTTTCTACTTGTGGCATTGTGTTATAACTAGATCCAGCTGTTTACATCCGAAGCATGCTGGAATTCTATGGACTGGGATTCGACTGTATTATAGTTCAATATGGTTCCTACTTTTATCTTTGGGTTTAACACGTTGACTGCCATGTCACCAATATGTGGGCGACGGAATTATTTGTCCAGGTTTTAAAATGAATTTTTATGTTAGTATATTTATTGTACCAAATGTGACTAGGATCAGTAAAATGTAAAAAAGGTTGGGGGATTACTCAATGTCATACATTTAATTTTTTTCAATTTTGATTTCATTAAATAATTTACTTTTATGGAATTTTCTAGGTTTCCAGTTTGGCACTCAAAGTGTTGAACTATGATTTATTGCACAGTTACTGTGAGTAGAATTCCTTCGTCCCCCAGAATTTCTCAAAAAGCAAATTTATATATTTATTGTGTGCTTGTATATCCTCCAATGGCTGTATATCGACAGAATTTTATTCCGGTCTAAAGGAAATTAGTCCTCTGCACTCGAAGCCATTTTAACTCCAAAACGAAACATTTGTTCCAACCTAGTATATTAAAATCATTTCATACAATATTGAATATTCCGTACAATATTGAAATGTTTAGTAATTTATTAAATAGAAACAACGTTAATAATGTAAAAAATATTTTGGATAATGATACAGCAAATTTTAGTAACGCCTTACAGTCGCCATTCGAGTGCAAAGGGTTAATAATCAGTTAATTCGATCGATCACACGATAGCTGCCAATGGTGAGACGCAGAAAGTATACAGAACAATATTTTGAACGTGAAGGACACAATGGCCCGCGCGTACGGGCATTAGCCGTATTAACGGGGCGTAACTATTTACTCAAGTCGCAGACGTAAACAAGGTCTTTGTTCTCCTGATCGCCCCCGGGCGAACGAACCTACGTTCAATCTTGGCATTCTAAACACCTAATCCGTCTTTCTGTGGATTTAGGGGACAAATGGCTGCGGAAAATACATTCGGAACGAGCGTCCGTGTTCCTACCAAGAATCTTTGTCCCATTTCCCGATGAGGGACAGTTTTCTTTTGTTTCTTCTTGCCCTGTCCGAGATCCAACTATTTTTTGCGGGGACGACGCGTTTTTCCGTTTAAGCCATTATCCCGTCCCTGCGTGTCGCTAATGTCACCGTTTTATCTTAAATATAAAACCCGTTGTTAACCGTGAAATAGATATTTTATTCAGTTTCTGCTTCAGCCCTTAACTGTTCGGACCGATTCAACCCTGTGGAAATTTGTGTTAATAATTATTTAATGTGTAATCATTTACCTTTCTTCTTGTAATATATTTTTGTGGATTCTATGGAAATTTTTTTTATTTTAATTGAAACATTTGATTCAAATTTACTCGTCGCCATTTTTGCAAGAGATTAAACATTGCTAGTTAGAAGGAATCTCAAAGAATTCTGTTTGAATTTCAAAGAAATTACAAAACATATTGCAAAATTTGTATTGAATAGATTACTAAACATTTAAATATTATATGTGGTGATCGGATCAGCTACGTGCGAATAAAATGAAAATATTCTAGGACGGATGAAACATCTAGTTTTCGAATGAAACTAGCGCCGAGTGCAAAGGGTTAAATATTGAAATAAAATTCCAGCTGAATCATTTCATTCGAAAAATGATGCACCTGTGCGCAAGGACATTGGTCACGAGGAAGCGATGTTGTCTGTGGAATTTCTTCGTTCCGGGGCAAGAGATAAAAGTTTAGTGCCGTTCGCATTCTAGAAAATAATTCCTCATCTCTGCCCTTTCTCGGTGAAATCAGGAATACGTAACAAGGGAGGGTAAGAAGGAAGATATTGAAACCGGAATAAATCGCGGGCTAGAGATTGTAAGTTCTATGTACTGCCACTTCAACAGGGGAACAGTTTACGTCTGTTGCTTTCCTCGGTAGGAAATGAAGTTTCTCTCGTCCCGTGATACGCGCAGTAACAATTCAGGCTTGTTTCTAGTTTGCAAATCGGTTTATCTCGGAGTGGGGTCTATCCCTGTCGAAATTATTTCGATCGGCCCTTTGAACGCCTCGGAGCGTGAAACTGGCTTACACACGAACGATGTTTTTTTTAACTGAAACAAATCTCTGTTCAACACGAAAATGTTTACGCGATCAAACATCATCAAAAATGTTTATTTCCATCGTTATTAAAATTATAAAAGTCTTCAAACCATTTAACTGAGAACAGTCTCTGAAACTTTGAACTGTGTCCGACATAATTGCTGCGCCAAGGGCGTCTCGTAAAAAATTTTTTAAACATGTCCAATTGTTCATAATGTTATTAAAAAATATCCAGATGTATTTGGAAGAGTCTACAGAATCGGCCTGGGTACAAATAGTTCGCTCGCTCGGGGCTGGAAAAATCGCAAAAGTTGAAAATTTGTGATTCTCTTTAAAAATCTCTGAAAAACTGAGAGCGATTAAGGAGAACGTAAAAATCAGTCTACAGGTTCTCGGTGACTTGGTGTTGGCCGACGGCATTCGATTTCTTTTTCTTTCCGTTTTATTAAAGAATGCGCGTCTCGGCGAGATGAAGTGCTCAGCAGAAAATTTTTACGGCCGAGGACTTTCGGACCCATAAAACAGTAGCTCATCGTAAAACATCAAAACGATAGGAGGAGGGTCCAGCGGCTGCGATTTCCAGGTCGCGATTCGATCGTGCTCGGACATCTTACAGGGACGTCAAAGGCAACCTATATTCCCCGTGTAATAATTGAAGCTCGTTCGACTTAACTGCAGCAGGTAACTAAGTCATCGATCGCTAATTTAAAATCGGTCGTGCACCTTAATTGAGGTAATTAAGAAAATCGAATGGCCGGGGGAATGACGAATGGGAATTAAGTTCCTTCCTTATGCGCCGACGTGATAGTACGAGGGAAGTTATTACATAGATTGGTATTGTTATCGTTTAATATTTACAATTTCATTCGGCGTTCTCCGACGCTCGTCGGCGAAATGTCCCGCGAACGGGACAAGCTAGAGCGGATCGATAAACTAACAAAATACGCGAAACAATAGGGGTCTATTAATAAACCAGAAATACGGAACACCGGCAATTTCGCTGCAAGAATAAACAGAACGAACTTTACGGCTTGAGCCCCGCTCGTAAACGCGCCTGTCATTAATGACACGGCCAGCAGAAACCGTGGGGTCAGCATGTAAATTCCTAATCACCCGCCGGTGCACGCGTTGCTATGTTTAAAGAGGCCCTCACCAGCCATAGTTAGTTCCTGAAAATCTGTTTTGTTCCCAGGATGCTGCGGCACGAACAAGGATTTAGCCAAGTGGCTCGGCAAATGGCAGACTCAAGGTCAACAGCAGAGGACACGAGACGCGACATAGTATTTAAAGCCAATTTTAATAATCAAGGTTTATTGGTCTCGACTCGAAAACAGAAATAACGAACGAGCAGTTTTAATGTTAATAATTTATTTATGAAATTTCCGCTGACAAATTCCTGACAATTTTCCCGATTAAAATGAGCCACCACATGACATAATTTGGTGCATAGTTGCCAGTTTAATCCACGATTTAATAGAACCTCGATTATCCGAACCGTCGTGAGTGCACACTGACGTGTAATTTTTCATCGAAATTTTGACTGCATGGAACTAGACAAGGGGATATCGAAATATTTATTGGTTGGTCGAAAAGTTCAAATGAATATTTAAAAAAAAAATATCGGATATCGCGTCACCTTTCCGGCAAAACGTCCCTAAATTCGTCAGTGGTGTCGCGAGCCGAGAATCTGAACCGAAATTACGCGCAGCGACGCTGAAGCACAGCCGAACGTCGATGCGATTAGGGGTAATATAGTTGAAACTCCACTTCCGCTGCATTAGCTTCCGAAGCAATGGCAGCCTGCAGTATCTAAAAGAGAGTCGAAGCCAGATTGCGTGGGTGGGTAGCATCTTTCTTCGGCAACGTTAGCGCCCGCCTCCTTCCCTCTTCGACGTTCCTCGAGCAGTTAGGGCAACGCCGTAGGAGATCACGGCCTCTCGCGCACCCTTCTACCCCTTTTCGTCCTCTTTTATTTCCTCTCCCTCTTCCGTTTTTCCCTCGGAGATACGTTCCGATGGGTCCTGGACTCATCTTCGCACTCTTCGAGATATCCTCGCTCGTTCGGGTTCTTCTCTTCGAGGTTCTCGCGATTCCACGTCACCACCGGTCTCTCCCAAGAAGAAAATTACGGCAGCCACTCTTAGCGGCCGAGTACCCTAACACCTTTTCGCCTGGCTACACGGGCCAAGAATGACCTTTAGTTCGTCGTACGACCGACGCGACGTTATCGGGAGAAGGCAGCACCGTACGCCGCAACGTCGACGACGGGATACATGGCCGACGACGGCTGCCACCTATGCGACCGAATCGACGGAGTTGTAGCGGTGTTTCGGCTCTGATCACTATAGCCGTTATCCACTTTGCGATGAAAGCAGACCCAGGCCACTTTGGCCGCCGCGTTCTAAGAGGGCTTCCGGTTTGACAGGATGCAAGATTTTAGGGTCGCCGAGGACACTGTGAATTGAGATTTCGGAATCTTGTTGGAATCAGGCTCGATTTCTCCTGTCCTGCTTAACAAAAAATTACGGAAAAATTCAGGAACGTTCTACCTGACAGCATACAGGACTGTGAATTTTAGCCGATTTTTTAACTGCAAAACCGATTTTTTAAAAATGTTGAAAAGGGGTATGTAAGACTAAAGCACTAAAAATGTGTCGATATAAGTTAAAAGGGAATCTGGAAAGGGATTTTGATAAAACTTTGCACAAGGGTCCATTAATCCCACCTGAGAATTTAGCCGCACTTGTTTCGTGCCCGCTTTTCACTTTAAGGGAGAAATCGACCCTTTCATCCAAATTGGTGTTTCTACGTAAGCGCTTATAAATGGCGAACGACAAAAGATATCGAAAAATTGTTCAAGTAAAAGTTACATCGTACCTTTAGGCCCATAGATCCATGGAAAAACTTTTTTGAAAAAATCATTTTTTTGGAAAAAGAAATTTTGAAAATGGCATTTTCAAAAAATTTTTCACGCAGATGTATGGGTCCAAATATACGATAGAATTTTTATTCGAACCGTTTTTTGATATTTTTTGTCGTTTGGGATTTGCGTAGGTTTGGATAAAGGGGTTGATTTCTCCCTTGAAGTAGAAACCAGGCACTAACAAAATACGACTAAATCCTTAGGTAGATGTAATGCACACGTCTGCGAAGGTTTGCTCAAAATCGGTATGTATTGGTCTCCAGGGGTCCTCTTACTGGCAAGGTTGTCGATGTTGGAGCATCATCCCTCTTTTCAGGGGTGAGACATTTTTCGAATTTTTTTAACAAAGAGGAGACTTCGGTAATTAGCTTACGCTCCTTTTCAACCGCACTTTTAGCGAGTTTGCTACTTTCCATGCAGTCAAAGGACTCGGAAAGGGTTGCATTAAAGCCGTAAATGGGGGCGTGTGCGTCCATTCGAACAGGACGGTCGGTTAAACGTGAGACGATGAATTTCGTTTCGTCACTGAATCGAACAACACTTTGTCAACTTTTTCTCTCACACTCTTTCACGGGGAGGATGAAGTTTTCTGTATTATTGTTTGCTAAGCAGCAGTGCCGGCGCACTTCGTTTCAGTTGCAATTCAATTCCTCGGTCTTCCACCATTGCGTGATTAGTTCCTATTATCCCGATCTCTCTCGTTGATGAAATGCGAGAAAATGAGAGTAAAAAGTTCACTGTAGGCCGTCCCGCGCGCCTGCTTCAATGATTCATTTCAACACTTCCATCGATTAGTTAATGACACCGCTCGGACGTGCATCGAGTTTAGTCTATTCTTATTATCGTGACGTGAGCATGACCATTGACTCATTTATACTCAATCTATAGATCATCCTATTTGATTGTTATCATTATCACACAGTTTCAGTAAACTTTCTTTACTAATTGTCAACTTCAAAAAATCTTTGTTTCTCAATAAAAATAATTGGACTTGTTGTTACAACCCCCTTTGGTGTTGGTAACAACTTTTTTCACAATACAGACAACTTACAAGGAATCTGAAGGGGTAAAGTAAACCTTCATTTTCTTTTTCTTATTTCTGACTTGCCTCCGTGTGTATCATTCTTCACTTTTCTTTCCTGCCCCCCCCCCTGTATGTACATACTTATATTTATTTTTTTACTTCTTCACTTTGATCTTCTTTGCTTCAAACCCTCCCTCCGCCGTGCTCCCTTTATCTTTCCGTAATCTTTAATTGTTTGCTCTTTTACGCTCTCGCTTATATACCCTTTTCTGCTCTACTAGGGCAGTTTGATATTGTCCTTCATATTGCAGGCTCTTACCTTTGGAATAGATTCCAGAGATATCCACCTTGCACGACCCATTTTTATAAAATAAATTCTTAATTTTTCTCCCCGTTCGTTGCATTCTTAAACCACCGCTTATTATTAAATATGTAATTTTTCGGTTGAAACACGTATTGTCATTGCCCAGGTACGTTTCTGCATGTTAAATTCTTATGAGACAGTCAAGACAGTAAAAAATACTGAACTGTCCACAATAACACATTATTTTCAGAAATATTTAAAAATAATTCACAAATATTTTAATACAATTAACACTGGGACATTTGTGGAAGCGTTTTGCAACAGTCATAATTAAACTGTGAAGTTTCTATGCAAAACATGAATTTTGTGCAGTATTTATATTTGCAGAAATTTCTAGAAACAATTGCAGGGACCAAACCAAACGGTTTCATTTTTTTTATAGATAAAAGGTTTGCTTGTTTTAGCAAAACCATCCATGAAACAAATTGAGGATTGCCGTGAGTTGTTGTTAAATCTGTCGTTTGAAAATTTTTTAGAAAAGACGCCCGAGGCCTGTTACTCCATACGTTCGATCCAGCACTCGGGAATTAGCATGAGAACGAATACTATGTCTCGTCGGAGCCCTCTATCCCCCACGGGGTGCTTCGTTTCGACATCACAGCTATGTCTGTGCAGTTAAATTGCATCAACTCCGCGAAAGTTGAAAGTATTCTCGGAGGATTAATCGCAATTTCCTATCTTTGAAAAGTGAAAGAACTGTCCTTATTAAAGAAGTTCTTACGAGCGCCACGGTTCATTGTAATGTGAAGATTGGACAAAACGAGTGACTATAAAAGAAGCTATCGGATTTCGTTTCGACGCGTTCAATTCGAACGTTCCCATTCGTCCAATGTGGCCAATCTCGGAGATAGCAATCCGAATTGAACAATACTTTCATCTTCCGGCGATTTTTAAAATACTAATATATGGCAATTTATTATTGACATACTTGATATATGGCAAAACTTGATTACAGTCCCTGCTCGATAAATGTCCCAGATATCTAACCAGTAATTGTCCCAGAACTAAAAATAATGAAAAATATCTGCTAGACGATATATGTCCCTGACCGGACCCGTGTGTTGCACAAGTATCGAGTAGACACTGTAAATCTGTAAGCCTGCACATAAATGACACTACATACTTGCTTGTGCAGAAAATATTGTAGCTAGATTTTACCTTTTGCTGATACGATTATTCTTAGTTATTTATTGTTAACATATATTTTTAAATCTACTGCTTCACAGAGTGATTCGAATGCTATGGACAGTATGGAATTTATGTGTTTGCAAATGTTTGTGTTTGTGAGTGTATAACTTCGTAGAAAACAAATTGCATTAAAATCCACTTTCATTCTGCAACGATTTCCCGCAAAAGTGAACAGTGCTTCGAAATCGCGCTAACGACGAGAATTAAACTATTACCGGATGTTACAGCCGTGCAATTTGTTACGGCGGCTGTACCTCGGGCTGTTTCACTGCCGACGGCAGGCTTTTTATTCAAAGTGCAATAAAAGGCAGATAAAAAATCATGCATCAAATTTTACGGGGTCGTTGCGAAGGAGAGACTCCAATCTTGAGATCCATGGTGAATTGAATCGTGAAGTAAAGGTAAGGTTTCAACTTTGCCGACACTGTTTGACTTTGTGAAACCCCCGACAAAGGCAGCATCTTTACCGTTTCATACATTTTCCAGCAGAATACTATCGTTGAAAACGAACTACTTAACTACGCAAGAGGCTCCAGATTTAAACATGAACCGGGGTACTATTACACAGTTCTTCTAAATTTTTACTAAATATGCTACTTAGATAAATGAAGAAATCGGTTCAATCTCTAACTTCAGAAATTCTAAACTATAAAAGACCACCTTCAAATAAAAATGATTATTCTCAATAATTGTCAAATAAAAATTCCGAAATCGGTCACACGACAGCGGCAGTCTAAACTTTCCTCCGGTTTTGAAATTCAAAATATTCTCCCGATCCTAAAAAAATTGAATAATCCTCCAATTTTTAAAATTCAAAATATTCCGGATCCGGAACCCGGACGGCGGTCCATGTAAAATTTAACGATCCCCCAGTTTTTAAAATACCTTTTTTGCACCCGCTGTGTATCGACTCGACCAGCAAACGAGTTAAAAAATGCAAGCGGGTACGGATTTAAACGGGGACAACGAAAAAATTTAATGATCCTCTAATTTGCGCCCGTTATCGCACGAGGCGTGTTTTGTTCGGGGGTCGTCGGCTGTTAATGAAACTGTCGGGTCCCTTCGGACCCGGTGTACGTACTATTGAAAGGCGGGGCAACAGGGAGCAGCGGCCTCAAAGCTGACCTGCTCGCGGGCTCGGCGCGTGCACAATTAATCTCGAAACAAGATGGGGGCGGCCGCCCTTTGCGAAAAATCCCGCGGAAAACGAATCGCCGTCGTCGTCGCAACGATTTCGCACTCAAGAATTAACGAAGCCCGCATTCATTCTCGGCTCGAGCAGCAGTTCGCCACTTTAAGTTGTTTCATCTTGACCCTTGACCCTTCCAACGGGATCATTCTGAACTTTTCATCTCGCCCCGAGGCAAAATCCTGTTCGTAAGCAAACCGGAAGCCGCCCGTCGACCGAACACGCGGCACGCCATCATTCTTTTACCGACGAACATTTGTTATATAATTTAGGACCATTTTCTGACTGTGAGCATTTAATTATAAAATCGAGTCGAACGCGAAACAGAAAAGAATGTTTCAAGAATTTTCAAGAAAAGATTAAAATTAACGCGAGAAGCGGCAAAAATCAATCCCAGAGAATCTCACAAAATCAGTGTAATTAATGAAATCGGAACTAAAAATTTAAAATGTATTGTAGGGGATACCGTCTTAACCCTTTTGAGTTCTAAAGATCCTAATAAAATTCGGTTTATCTGTCACTATAAAAATGAATGTCTAAACCTAGTCAAAAATCACGTGTGACTGACGTGGCAGTTAACGTGTTAATAATAATAATAAAATGATTCAAGTTCGTGCGATATAAAATACTGAAGAGAGTCTACTTCAAAATGTCTACTGTGTGCAATTTTTAAAAAAATTATTTAACCTTGCAATTGACGCAGACTATTTGTATTTTGCATAAACACGTATTTTGCCTCTAGTCGTGACATTTTGTTTTTCGCGACGGAGATCGTGACGAAGGTTCGGCATAATTTATCAGTGGGAGATGACGTTTGTAATAGGAGACATTATCCGGCGAATGAATAAGAACAACGACCTATCCCGAGTGCTGCGACCCGCTTAAGATAGCTACTCGCTAAGTGGCATTAGAATGTCCTTCCCTGAGCCATTAGTGTGCTCGCTCGATACACAATTTGCCAGGCTCCATCTCGCAGCTCGCATCTTGTTTCTACAGGCGGCAGGAACTACTCCCGAGGATCGCTGAAATTATTTCCGGTTTCGTTATCCCCCGGGGTATTAATTCTGCGAATTTACTCGTTTACTTTTCTCGGCAAAATAGCAGCCACTCGAGACAATATTTTCGGAAGCTATTTCCAGAGGCTGCGTTACACCCGCCAATGTGTAACACATTGATTAGGTTAATGTGTACATCTACTGCAATTTTGATGGAAGTACAGTAATTCCTCTGTATAGGTCGCCAGGGCCTGGATGATAAGCGTCGCGGAACTATCCCCACTACCGAGGACTATCCGTGAGGGGCCACGAACCTCGAGCGACTTCATCCGTAATACTTCGAAAGCCGCCCCTGGCCATCGCCTTATATCGAAGGAAAACAGTACAATCGAGCAACTTATCACTTTTTCTTTACAGAAAATTATGTTTGAACCGTTACGTTCATTTGAACCGAGAGAATAATTCGAGCAGTACAGCGAATTCTCGATATATGTCAACGAGACGGGCCTTGTCAGCGACAAACATCCAGGAGACATACCCGTGTTATGTTCACACTCCTCGGTGTCCGAGGCCCCTCACGGGCTATACTCCGCGGTAGTGGGGATAATTACGCGACGTTTATCGTCCAGGCCTTGGCGACATATATGGAGAAATCAGTGTAATTGGAAATCTCTGTAAATAAAGTGTTTCCATGATGGGAGGCCACGGAAGTGATTACGGATTTATGCGACAATATTATTTATACGATCGATATGTACAACATTGTATAGAATGGAGGAATGTTACCTGGGTATTTGGAAAGCGATCTCATCGAGCGAATCGCTAGGCTGCAAAGGTACACGCTCGAAGAGCTTGCTAGGGCCCTGATGCACGTTGTCGCTGTAGGGCATTGATCCGGCCGTTGGTTGCGATAGGTCCGAGGTATCGGTAATTCCCTTTGTCTGCACTTTCTTTAATTGTTTTCGTACTTCCTCCGCCTGACGGCGCAGGTGGTGCAGCCGGAAGAAGTATAGCGACATTTCTGTTCCGGAGGACGAGCATGTTCGATCAGAGTTCTTCGTACTTTCGAATGATACTTGAAGTGATCAAATCACTTTTTCAACGATACGATTGCGTCAGCGAACAAAGGCGATCATTGAATCACAACATAAATTCGTTTAGTCACCGTCAATTTCCGTTTATTAACACAGCGAGGAGTTGCAATTAATTACGTCGTTAGAACCAATCGAATTTGTTTTCATCGAATCATTGTTATCCGTTGCTTGCAACGAGTCACGCAACTGGTCAGTTGATTAATTTCAGTGCTGAAGTCATCGTGTTGCACACGGATCGTTTTGAGTTGAACTGTTTGCGTGTAGAACGACAATGAAAAAGAAGTCGACAAACAAGAAAATAATAAAAATGTCTGCATAATCACGGTTTTTTTGTAATGCGTCTTTCCAACTGAACGAATTCATATTCCGACCCAATGTATGCACAGAAACAACGGCGACATTTCAATTTTGCAAAATCTGGAAAACCACCGAAGATGATTCGTCCGCTGATCCTCTTTTTACAACATGCGGTCACCGCGCCGGTGCAGTATAGTCACTTCTCGATATATGTCAGCGACATGTATCCTCCAGGAGATACACCCGAGTAATGTTTACACTCCTTGGCTCCTCACGGGGCATACCTCACAGAAGTGGGGATAATTCCGTGACATTTATCATCGAGGCCTCGGCGACATATATAGAGAAATCACCGTATAGTCACAAAGTGAACACGATTGCAACAGAGAGTAAAGAACAAAGGCGGGATGCGGAACGGAAGAATAACACCATGTCCGGAAGCTGTAAAGCAAACGATTAGGTTGAAAAATGCAGGGATTTGTGAACAATGTCAGGCATTGTGAAATATTGGCATGCTCTAATTAGGGGTACGAACGTGTATTCAATAACGTGCAAACGAACCAGGGGACATGAAATTTTAACGCCGTGGCTGCCGGGAGCCCAGGGGAGCGTGGAAAATTACAAACAACACGATTATTCTCTGCTCGGCCCTATAATAGCACGGCTCGCCGAAATCCAAACTGCGAAACGCGCAGCCCGTGACATGTCAACAGCTGATATCCCGCGTTTCGACGTTATTTCAATGAAACGCAATCTTTCAACCTGTGTGTACGCTAATTCGTTTATGGCCGACACACCGAGGAACATTTAGGAACTGAAATGTTTGCCAGAGGCTCGAATAGACACGGTGCCACTCAATTCTCCGGCCGAAGTCTCTAAGAATGCTCTATAAATCATCTATAAATAAATGGTCAGCGTAATAAACTATTTCTCTATGCGTAGGCCGCTTCAAGATTTATCAATAAATTTTAATATTAATATAAAACGCGGGTGAATTGATAATAGTTTTAATGTACGGAAGAAATAAATTAATCAATTTAAATAAAGAAATAAGCAATAAAAAATGCTAATAAATTCGGATAATAAATACTATATGACGATTATTATGATTATTCATTCCTGACAAAAATAAGTCAAAAGCAAAATAGGAAGAGCATTCGAGGAATTTAAAAATAATATTATGTAGCTCCTACACCTTTCAATTAATTCCACATCTCGAGAATTTATTATAAAAATATAGTATACATATAAATTCGTAATAAGAAGAAAATTTATGCTGTAGAACGTGCTCTGACAATTTCCATGTGTTTAATATTAATACTACTGCATGGGAATATGAAATTCAAGAACGTAGAATTTGTTACTAAAATACTGAGGTCACTTGCTCGGAGCTATTGCATAAAAATTATACTCCAAGTGACTCCATTGAAACTCTCGTGTAGAAAGTAAATCGCGTTCCCTAAATTTATGCCGTATACATTTTAGGGGACGGTAAATGCTTTTTAACTACTTCGACGAATTCGGTTAGCCTTCAAAGGAACGCAGCCGACGAAGACTATGATACGAAGTGCTTCTGCAGGGCTCGTCGTTGGTTCGAAGAGGTTCGCGAACAAGTGATCGAAGAAGAGACGAGAACAACAGTTTCGGATCATATATTTAGGGTGGTCAGCCACTATACTATACGGTACAACGTAGAGCCCACATCTATCATGGACCCAGCAACTAGGAGAAGGATAGTTTCGAGCGATGTAGGTTCTCGATTTATGGGGGTGCTGACCGTGTAATACAAGGACATGAAAGATGCTGACAAAGGTTAGAGGAGAAATTACAAGAAGATGAACTGCAACGTACAGCATATACTGTACAAAGCATCTCAATCTTTTATTTTATCGCGTTTCATGTTGCTATTCTGCATTACGAGACTGCAGACTTTTGCAAAAAATTATTTTCAAATAGGCTACCGAACGTTGCAAAATTATTTTAAATAATACATCATCAATTATTTTAAATAAGACACCAAATATGATACAATTCCGATGATATTTGCTTGTGTAATGGACGACGAAGGCTACTTCCCATTACAATTGTAAAAGTGAGGTTAGGGTTAGGGTTAAAAGTGAGGTTTATTTGCGCGAATATTTTTATTACTTTTGAGTTGATTAGCCCGTGTCCTGCGATACAGTTTCAACGAACCGTGCTCGGCTGAGCAAATTTGAACGAAGACGTTTTCGGAGCACGTCGACTGCCGCCACTCTCCGGGTAAACATAAGAGATCTACATCAAAGATAATCAGCGAGAGACTATCCCCTAATGTAGGACGTAAATATTTCACTGAAAGCCCCCCGGTCAGGCATTATTTATCCGAGTAAATATCGCGGAAATTTTTCAAACGTTTCGCGCGGATTTCGCGCTGAAAATACTCCGAGAGACTTGTTTATCAACTACTGTCGGGTGTAATTAATGACGGAAAGCATGCCGGTACAGAAATACTCCGTGATTCATGGCAAATGTGCACAACCGTATGCTAAATTAGCGTCGCTGTAATAAGTATATTTTCCTGGGCAGTGAAAAAATTTTCACAATTGGGGCAAATTCGTTTCGGAGACTTTTTGTTGGTAATAACTAAATTGTTGAATTGAAGGACATTGTTAGGTTATGTTTGATTTTTAAGACGATTGAAAACGGAAGCACGTTTTACTTGAATTTTTCGAACAAACTAAAATTGAGTAAAAATTTGTTAAATAAATTAAAATACAGTGTTTTGGATAACATAGTTCTCTGATCGAGTGCGGGTCTCCGGGGTTAGAGTATGCGACCATACTTGCAGTTGGTCGCCGATTGATTTTCATCGTAAAGTTAGCGGCGCGACGCGAAGGCACCGGATGGTAAACCTCTCGTAAACGTAAGTGAAGATGACCGACTGCAATCAGCCAATCCCACTTTGGTATTCCATGCCACGTTAATTAAATGGCCGCAAACTCGAAATGATCTACAACGAAGGTGCAGCACAGGAATATACTCTGCTCGACCCTAGACGACGCGCAGCACTCAATTTTCTCAAAGACGTGGACAAAGTTCATACGTCTTTATTAATTACTGGCTAAATTTGTCAAATGTACCTAAACATTTATATTATTAATAAAATAAAATGTCTAGTTTAATTTTAGTGTTAGACTGACCAATTTATTATTGAGAAATCGTGGCAGCCATTATCAGTGATATGCTGCTGGAATCATACGATAATTTAAATAATAATAAATTGTTTGAAAATTACAATGTGTTATTCTGAAATACAAATCCACTAAATTTTGAAACTGTTTTGAAATTGTCTAATAAATTGTCTAAAATCGACAACTCTAAATTCCCCCATAAAGCATTAGTTTACCTAATGTAAATATATTTTAGAAAAATATTTCTCCTCGTTTAACACTATTCTTTAATTGTAAATCACCACGGAGAAAGAGAAAGAGGAATTGCAGTGTCAGTCTCGAAAACAAATTACACGCGGCCCTCGATTGTTCACGCAATTCATTATTCCGTTGAGCTTCTAGCTGTTAGGTCAAAGCTGCACGAAAGCTGAAACTTATTGTTAGTAAGTAAAACGGCAACGGGGGCGAGTTCCTCGGAGAAGCTGTGAGTAATAGGGATTACAATATTCGAGAAACGTTTTGTCCTAAATACCTAACTGGACGTTCATGCGTTGTGCTTCTCATGGCTGGCAGCACAATTTGTTAAGATAAAACAATCTGTGAGCAGAATTGTGCCAAAACTTTTCGGCACATTCACCCCAAAAAATTGACTTCTACTTGTTCAACCGATTCTTCGTCCGGTCGCTTGGAATGCTGCGTTATATTTGAATTTTTTTTAGAAAACAGGGATTCGAGTGATAAAATCTTGCACGTGTCTGTTTTTATCAGACTCCAGTTTGGTCCGAGCCGAGCCAAAATTTGTCGGTACGTTCAGGCAGAAAAATTGACTTTCCTCGAGGACTGATGGTCATTTCGGCGATTGTATTCTGTGCGCGTAGCATCTTTTCTTTTTCCGTAGGTCTGAAACGACGCCTGGGGAACGTGTCCACCGCGTATCTCTTGTCGGATGATACATTAACGTTCAGAACCTGAAGCGGCGACGTGACAATTTTCGGGGACTTAGCTGTGATATACGTTGAACCTACTTTCGCCTCGTTGATTTGTTCGAGATGTTGGACGCGGCGATACTGTACGAGATATTGCTCCTCGAAAATTGAAACTCGAGGAAGCCCCGATGCACACAAACTACAAACATTCGAATGCTCATCTACAATAATCGTAACTATATGGAAATTACTACAGGGTGTAAGGAAATGTTAGGTGTTGACCTTGACTTTAAGAGGACTTTTGTTATTCACTGTCAACCGTAATTAATTTCTCCGTGGCGTTCAAAATCGCAGCAGGAACGTCTCAACTTGGGAAAGTTAAGGACCGTCGAAGCTCGACAAGTGTCCAAGTCTTCGTCAAGACGGTTTCGCACCAGAAGCCATTGGTCTTCGAGCGAATTCTCGAGTTCCTGAAGAGTTCCGGCGGCACGTGTTAATATTTCAGGTCCCTGAATTTTAGGGGAAAAATCTGAGCCCGAGACGCGAGGCAGAGAACCTTTTCTCCCGGCGGTGGTAACGGGCTCAATATTGGCCACTCGAATATAGATTTATAGGATACTCGAAGGCTCCGGGACTCCTCGAAGTGTCGTAAAGCTTCCTTTCTGTCGCAAGCGTCGGGATCTGCATGCGAGACGCATCCCAAATAAGCAACTTCCAACGAGAAAGCCCGCTGCAACGTTGCGTCTGTCCTGTGTGCTCGACTGACGAAAAAAATGTATAATTCCGAATATCAATACATTCGTTTTTGTGAGCGATTTTCACAATTCGAAGCAAATTTTGTTCCCGGAAACAATTTCTGTTCCTGCGAAATTTTTATGGAAGAATCCCCAATACCATTACTGCACATTAACTAAATTGCAATCCCTCATGGGCTCGAATTTCAGTGGACACCCCATGCTTATATGGTTTTTTTGCAAAGAGTTCTCGATCTTAGATTAGAGTATACCTATCAATCTATGCCACGTGCTATCCACACAAAGAAAAAAAAATAGTGTTCAATCAAGCGACTCGACATGGTCAGTTTACGAATTACTTATCGTGTTGACTGTCGTGTCATCCTTATAAACGAGTGACGCGTTTATTTGTCTTGATTTCATATCGATCTTCCTGCTGATGTAATGAGTATGTTGAATTTAGGTGTATCCTCTAGCATTCATCGATTCTGTTTCACTTTGTATATTAATTGCATAGAACTTTGCAAATAATTAATTAAAAACAGTGCTGAATAACGAACGTTTTCATGAAGTCACAATTACAATTTATGAGGTGCACTCGATTTGTAAGAGAATCTTGAAACGTAATTACAGTACAATGTTGCCCGGGTCACCGAAGACCCAGGCATCGCGCCGCTCATTTTTCAATCGCTCGTATTTCCAATGCAGAATACCGTGCACGAAAAGTGTCCGAAGCTTGGGATTCGTATCAACGAGTATTTAATTCATTTGCGGAGAGTCAATATTATACAATATCAACAAACAGTGTGCTCGCGCAACTGTACGCGCGTGAATTGCCTTAATTGCACACAAACGGCACAGGTCACACCCGGGGTTTGTGTTTAGCTTCTACACTTTAGTCGTTCTGACTGTTTGGCAATTACTGTGTAAAGGACGTCTTGGCGTCTTTATTTCGATACCTAATCTGTCATGGTTGCAATTTAGTTTTCAATACCCCTGTGTAAAGTCCAGTCATTTAAAAAATGACCACAAGTGAGTAATTTTGTCCGATCTTTAAAAAATATTTTAATATCATCGTTACAATTTTGTATTGAATGTTAAATGTCTGCGCATTCCTCTGATTTTAGTGGTAATTTAAAAAATTACCAAATTAATGATATTTAATATAATATAAATAATTTATCAATTTCATTCTCTGTTAATGTATTGGCATAAAAATTGATTCCCGTCAGTCGTGGCAAAGTGTGGAACAAATTCCAATATTTTATCGTGAAGTCAAGACTCACTTCGTGCTATACTCGGTTTTCGCTAACTCCCTGTGTACATAACCTATTAACTAGACGCTTATTGTTCTAAGATATAAAAATATTTATGGACGAACACTTTTGTCTCGCATTGCGGTCGCAGGAGACTCGAAAATTTGTGGGTGGCATGCGTCGTATAACGGCGGCGATCGAAAATCCACGTCCAGCGGACAGCAATAGTATAAGACCGACTTTGCGGCCTGACTTTTACGACGATAAGACAGCGCGTCGTATTCTATTTTCTCTCTCTCTCTCTCTCGAAAAAAAAAAGTAAAAAGGTTTTCGAGGCGCGAAGATTCACCGTGCTCGTCAGAGAAGAGAGACACAAAGGGAGTACACGGGGAAGATCTCGGAAGACACCCCGCAGCGATTTAGCGTCCGGATAAGTTCGGACGAACGCGTTGCCGTTGGAGAACCGTCTGCGACGAGGAACAACTGCAGAAAAGTTTTGCGGGGGAATCCGATGGTTTCCATGTCGCAATGCGGGGTCCCTAGTCATTAAGCACATTGCCTGCCTAACCGGACGTTAGCCCCTACACGCGACGTTGTTGTTCTCGCGTGTGCGGGAATTCGCATGGCGGCTATAGTCGCGTTCCGACCCGCGGAGAAATGCTCTTTTTGTTTTAAATATCGTGTACCGGAGCATTCCGACAAGTCCCGCCGATAAAAACTTTAGAAACCAAGTAATTAATCTGGGTCGCTCTGGCTTACAGCGCGAGATGTGCTGTTTCGTATGCGTTCGAATTTTGTATAAATGGAAATTGCTTTTGGTGGGTGATTTTCGTGACACCCTTACTGGCACATTCGGGACAATTTTCCGATTAAAGTGATACCAAACACGGTGCCATTCGGATTGCATTTGCGCGTTTAATCCGCGATAGACTGGAACCTCGATTATCCGAACAGTTCTAAACGCTGCCGCAACCTTCTTCCCGCACGCCGATAATTTGATAGATTTTAATTACACTTTAAACAACGAAACATAATGGCGAGCTGCCTTCACGTTCGCCTCGATAATTCGGTTTTGATCGTCGTCATCGGTTTAGTCTGGTAATTGATTAAGTAATTTAATTCTCGCTTCTTTCAGCGAAGGTAAATACGGTACGTCGAACATCATTCTCGTTTAATTATTAACGATGTTTATATCCGATTCCGCCAGATATGCCAGGTACACAGTATCGCGCAGAAAGAGCGAAAAAGTGAAAGAGTTTTTCCCAGAGAAAATGCGAACACACCTCGCTGCACCGAACTATAACCGATTCTTTTCCATGGATGAGATAAATATCGTATGGAATACAGTATCTCTTATTACGATTCCCCGAGAAGCCAATTATTGATTCCGGGAAATGCAAGTCACATCTACCGAGTAACAAGTTTCACGAAGTCGAGAGGCAGCGGGAAACGGAATATCGTTAATAAACATTAAGTATTCATTGTAGCTTCAATTTTCAACAAGCTTTTAAGGAAATGGCTCTTCTTAAAATTTAAGCAAGTTGTTCTTCTTATGGTTTATGCAAGACGTTTCATTTAACTCTGCCAATAACTTTCTTGTTTCTCACTGCAGTTCCCCTTGAATGACCTTTATGATAGGTCATTCGTCTTGAAACGCTCTATCAAAATGTAAATAAAAAACCCTATCATTACGTTTTGAAAAAAAAAAAACATTACTGTCCGCAACATCTCGAGAAATATGACCTTGAAATCACCTTCAGTCGCATAGACTTATGTCTCGTCAATTTAAAAACTATATTGTATGCAACAAAAATGCATTATACGCTTCTTATTATAACTTCAACATCGTATGTAAATTCTGGTTTATTTGCACATTCGAAAAATGACATAATAGTATTAAAATACAACGAAAATAATGAAGTTAAAACTAATTAAAATATACATTTTCAGTGCAACAAATCAACGGTTAGGTATTTTGTTGTTATACGAGAAAGCGGCAGCGATGGTTATTATAAACATTAAAAAAGAGGAGTGGAAGAATGCATGATTAAATGAAAATTCTTCTAAGAGTTATGCGAGTGCAATATTACCTTTTTTATAACGTGTCTCGACGCAGTGCAGCATACAAAGGTAGATCCACACCGTATGAACGAGCATGAACGAACGTGATCGAATATACTACTGTGCGTGGGCGCTATTGCAAACACGGCTGAACATGGAGAAACATATTCGCACATGGTTTATTCGTTCTTGGTAACAGAAAGTAAAATACCCGTTTGTGCTCTCTGTGCTCGCGCGTAATTCCAATTCGGGTTTCTTTGTTACTCTAACATTATTACCATTCCATTTAAATTAACTATTCCATTTAAATTCCTAAGTTTTTATTTCTGTACGAGCTGTACCATAATTAAATACTGTAGCACTTTATTGCTGAAAAATAAAGTAAGAAATTCGTCCGGATTCTATACTACACTATACTATACTATATTATACTATACTATATTATACTATACTGTACTGTACTGTACTGTACTATACTTCTACTATACTATACGATATTATACTATACTTTACTTTACTTTACTTTACTTTAATTTTAATTCTATTTTGCATAACGGTCCGCAGCCTAGTAATTATACTTGCAGGATTGAAAAAAAGAAATTGTTGCATACACCTAGCAATTTCTATGAATAATCAGCATGCAGGCGTGCGTTAGACGCGTTGTTAATTTCCGAGAACACCAACTTACACTCAACACATTTCGTGCAACAAGTATACAACACACACTGTTCGTTCTTTATATGGCTGAGCACAATACCTGGCGGTTGTTATTCGCACGTAACACTTTCAACGGATTTTCTGTTTTGTTTGGCAACGTTCTTTTCCCCGACGTGTCGGGGAAAAGGCGAGCGACGATTATTTCGGAAGAGTCGCCTCGATGTTTCAAGGGGTCATCGAATATTTCCGAATAAACAATTTACAGTAAACGTGTCAAAAATATGTGTGACTCTGGTTGCTCCCGATGGCTTCACTGTCTTCTCGACTATATTAATTGACTGGTGTCTTCTCTACGGAAATGGCCCCCATGGATAATTGATAAATTCGATAAGAGAGAAGTGTATGTAATACGCCTCCGTAAAAATGATTTAGTCATTGCTTCCCTCGGTGATGATCTTCGTGTTGGTCCACGCGCGTTCTAACCGTAATCCGGTAAACGTTTTTAGGTACAGTGATCGAGGACAATGATGGCTCTTCTTTAATTTAAACGGCTCCGGCTGTTTCGCTTGGCTGCAACAAAGATCGTACCGATGTTTTCTCGTTAGATCGGACGCCGGATCGTTCCTTTCGTTGCTCCGTCGATTCTCTTGATAGGAGGCGGCGTAAATAGGAATTTTATCTAGCGGCTGGGAACGTTAAATTGCAATCGGACAATTATTTTGTGGCGGAATCGTTGAAATGCTGTCGGCGATTTTAGTGTCAGAGAATGGGGCATCGGTGGCCAGTGGGAAATGATAATGTCAAACGCCTCTACGAGAATGGTAAAATTTTTTTCGTGACTGAATCCACCGTAGATGCGAAGATTGAAGCTTCCTCTTTGAAACGAGCCCTTGAACATCACCTTGCGATTTTTTGTAGCCGTTTTAATCAAGTCTGAAGAGTAATGATTTTTTAATGAATCGTTTCCGGGTGTTTCAAGGTTATTCAAGGTCACGCTGGGTACCTCAGCAAAATAGGATCACGTGAATCGTAACAGGTAGGTGCGTACAATAAGAGAAAGAATAATTCTTATTTATTGACGAGATTTCAAGGTCATCGGTTTTTTTTGTTGGAAATTCTATATATTTTGATCAATATTCTTGTAGAGCACGAAGAGACGAATCCAACGAGTATAATAACCATACTGTTTCGATCATTCAGTCTCGAGATATTCGTGTCTGAAAGCATCGAGTATGTTACCTTTCAGACACGAATATCTCGAGACTGAATGATCGAAACAGTATGGTTATTATACTCGTTGGATTCGTCTCTTCGTGTTCTACAAGAATATCGAAGAAAATATGTAGACTACCGTGTAAAAAAAGATGGAGGATCCACTGGAAATAAATTTCTAAAGCGAATGACTTTGAGAAGACACCCTATGTATGCGAAAATTGTGGCAGTTCAAATTGTGGAAATTTTACTAAATAAATCAATATAAAATTTTTTAATCAAATCCGCAGACTAAAATGTTTCGTCTTTAATTGCGGTTCTAGCGAAATTATAGATTAAGAAATGGATATTGCCTAGTGCTCTCTTAATGGCAAAGATGGTTAACTCTATTTTTTCGATAGCTGCAATGCTGGTACGGTTATCGGTGCACGCACAATTATAGTTGACCGCGTGGAAACGGGTTCATGCTGCCGGCCCGAGGACAATCGTGCGAGAACTGCAGGCTGGGTCAAAGTAGGTGCACACTTGAACACAGCAAACGGATGCTGACAACCAGCATACCATTCAGCATGGTCCGCGTTCGTTTTTCGGTTAATGAAGTTGCAATCCTGATGAATCTGTGCACGAGATAGTCGCATTGCCGTTTCTCGGGCAAAGGTGGTCGCGTTTCTTAGATTTATGGTTTCCATTCAAAACTGTTTTCCTTGCATACAGGTACCATTTTGTGGGATTTATAGCTTTCTAAATGTTCCAAATCCAGACCCTTGAATTAACAAAGGCAAAGATTATTTTAATGTATAAAATAACTAACAAAAAAATGGCAATAAATTAGAGAATTATTTTTAAAGAAAATATTTTTACATAATTTAGGAAAGTTCTGTCGAAAAATTCGCTAATTTAAATATTTGTACACACACGTGTCCCGTTTGTATTAACAACTAATAACTTGTAGGTTTTCCGCAAACGTTTCTATAGAGTAAACGTTGGTCCACCGTCGACGTACGGATCAATCAAAATTCCAATTTCAGAAAGCAATCTGGAAATCTCAGATCAAAGAATCCGGTATGCTTCACTCGCGAAATGTTTGAAATTTTGTGTATATTCTTTCGGAAAAAGAGAACGAAGCCCGCTTCTCGGAAAGCTATTACGTGCCCGTATAAATATGAGCTTCAAAAGCGAATAATCCTTATCAGAACATAAGATGATTACATTTCAAACCAATTTATGAAAATCAGAGTCAATTTAGGAAAATCAAAGTCATACCAAAAATATCACATTAAATATATTATTGTATTATTTCTTTCCAAAATAATATATAATATTAAATATATGATCGTATTGCGTCGTTCCACTTTTATACACAACATTAAACTTTTAATGTGTCGAATGCATCAGATGGCAACGCATTGTGGCAAAACGGATGATCTATTCACACTGTGCATTCATATTGTGCACATAGGTGCATACATACTGGGCATTCGTGCAGTTACTGAACAGCACTCTATTGTACAAAGATAAAATACCGAACAAAGTGATATTATTTATTATGAAGAACGTAATTGTACAAAGCGTTAAGCTTTCAAGCCATTAGGACAGTTAAAGAAACTTGTTGCACTATTTCCAACTCGTTAAAACGATCGCAAGAAAAAGTGCATTTAATTGCTAATTTCAGAATTAAATTTATTCTTGCACGAAGATTCACAGTCGAATGATAATAAATATTTATGAGGGAAATGATAGATAGCAACTTCGTGAACACCTTGTATATCAACCAGTAGATCCTCCTTTTCATGTTGCACCGAACCATGCCCCTTTGTGCTATACTCGAGACGGTTTTTGAAATAAGAATAGATCAGGATGCCTGCATCGAACTGTCAACAGAACTATGAAAACGATAAAGGAAATGTCGAAGCTATGGAACGTAATTTGATAAAGTGTATGTACAATAAAACAGACCACTTTATGCGTTCATAAAAAAAAATTGTGTAGGGCAAATCGAAAACGCATTTAAAGAATTTAAAAAAGAAATTACTTTCGCACAAAAATTCACACAATAAATACTATTTTTCATTGACTAACACCTATATAATAGCTTCTGTAGCTTGAAATTAATGCGGCAATTTTTATCTTTATTTTTAACAACAAATACTATTTCTCGTTCACATTACTCACCAGCACGTAACATGACGATTATTAAAAAAATTAATGAACGTCTACGTGGCTTTTGTAGCTTGCAATGCGGGCAATTTTCATTTTGAATTTTAATAATAAATACTATTTTTCTTTGACTGCATTATTCACTCGCGTACAAAGCTACGCGGATATTGCACACGACTCGATGCAGTTATTTGCTCGCCGTGTACACATGATACTTTCATTGAAATACAAATCATTGTGTCATAGGAGACTTTGCCGATGGAAATTCCCGTGAAACTCGCGGAACTTTTGGTATTGCAGGAAACGTGGAAATTTAACAAACTCCAATTGCATTTCGTGTATATTGATTTGCATCGCAGGTATGCACCGTGTGTATCGCTGTTACACCTCCAATTTTGTGAAACGCCCTATTTAGATAGTAAATCGAAAAGTATATCATTCTGGTCTGTGAAAAACGGAGTTGACCTTCATGTGTCCTCTACGCGTCCGCTTACAAAGAAGACTATTAAAATGGAATTATGCCACCCTCGAAACCACGGAAATTTCAGCCGACTTCAGAGTTATTTAGGCGTCCCACCCTGTACATAATTCTAATATAATCTATTGGAGAGATTTTGCATCCGGTCAATCACGTCATTACCACGACAATTACATTTGATTGATTGGTTTGGCGAACCACAGTAGCAGAATGGCAACAACCATTCAGATATGAAACGCGATTTCAAATGATCCGGATGATGCCGTCATCGTGAAAGGTGATAGACACGACCAGTCCTTGGTGTAATTAACCTAATCGTTAAGCCCGAACGAATTAAACCACTCTTGTAACAAGAAAACAGTGGGAAATTGAATACACGTTTCTCAAAAATATTAAAAATTTATCAATATACAAATATTGATATTGGTGCAAGTCCCATAAAAAAAAAGATAATTAAAAATAAAGAAGTTTTGTAATTGGATTAGTAGTGGTCTCTCACCGATACCTGCCTGACCCGTGTTATGTTTACACTCCTCGGCGACCGAACCTTTTCGCGGTAGTGGGGATAACTCCGCGACGTTTATAATGTAGACCTTGACGACATATATAGAGAAATCACGGTATTATTAATTAAAATCGACACGTGACATTTCACTGTCCTTTCTCGTAAATTCTTCCGATTCAGCATGATCGGAAAAGGCTCTAATTAATCCAGGGGCAATCAGATTAACCTTATCATCGCTCAGATTGCTTCGAACGCGAGGAACAGGCCGCTGAACGAGGAAGATAGTTCGAGTGAAAGTCTCATCGGTCTTCTTGTGTAGCGTATGACGAGCAATTAAGAGAAAAAAGCCACTCGGAGAAGAAATCTCCGACTTGAAAATGGAGGAGACACGAACCTGCTAGAACCCGCGAACCAACCTGCCAGGTTACGCGATACCTCATCATGTAGACGGATGGCTATGCACGCTTTCATCCAACGTCTCATTTCTCTGGAGCCTCTGGCTATGAACTAGGATTGCAGGCGACACTCGGATTATAAAGAGAGACTATCAGACTAGAACTAGAGGACATGGCGGACATGTTGCTTTATGATCCGTGCAATAAGGTAATGGAGTCGGCCATTAGCTATTTTTATTTTCTTTTTTTTTATTTTTGTTGGGCCCAAGACGGTCAATGGTGACGTCGAGCAAAGATTAAAAAAAATTTTTTAATAAAAAATTCCCAAGGTTAAACTGTGTTAACTTCCTAACAAAAAATCGCAGAAGGTCCATACTGAACTCATTTTGAACCGCATAATTTCTACTTTCAGATATACTACAACAATTTCTCCCAAAAAATTTCCCCATCATGCAATAATTTTCAATTCTTCTTTTTTTAAATTTTAATTTAAATTCAAGCAACCCTACAGGCGCTAAAAAATTTTTTCGAGAACTAAGACCACCTTAGATTCGAAGCCATAACTCTCCCCTCTCCAAAGAGCCCTGCAAACTCACGATTTTTGCTCGCCATTTTGTTCAACCTCGAAGGAAAAGTCTGCCACTCGGATTTTAAATGAAAAATCGTCGCGATGCGAAAGCATTTGATCACTTTGCAGATCAGTGTTCCGCACGACGATGGCATAAACGATAAAGGACACGTGTTTGCGAATCATCTGATTGCGCGGTCTCAAAAACCGTTGGAAATCCCCGATACGCGTGCGTTTCCGCCGTTGGAAGAAGGCAATCAGAGAATCCAGTTCAAACACGGTGCTGTAATTACGACATTCGATCTGTTTTGCAGCTTCTGCTTCCGGGCTGCTCCTTTCGCGTAATTACTCGGCGACCGCCGCGAACGACACCTGCCTACTAATTTCGCGTCGGACACAGTACAAACAGAGAATACACCCATTAATCGCGGAGCTTTTCATCCGGGACCGTCGTACGCAGTACACGGGCCATCGGCGAAGACGGTTTTAGAGTGCTAGATTAAATTAAAGCTCGACTGTCGTCCGCTACAGCTTGATCTTTAACGAACCTGTCCGGCGCCACAATGGACGAAGAAACGAAGGGGTGGATCCCCTCTATCTTCTTGATTCCAGTTTTCCACGTTTAATTGAACTCGTTCCGAGGGTATCACCGGCCCCGGGAACCGTCTGCGCAACGAAATTGTTTTTGCGCAGTGCCCAGGCAGCGTCAATTTTTCGAAAATTCGGAACGGTTTCGAATCTAAACGTGTCATGTGATAACATACGCATTTGAACGGTAAAAATATGTACATCATAGATTGGAAAGAGCGATATGGCACGTCAGAATAATTTATGGACCATATGTACTACGGACTAAAATTTCCAAATTTATTCGCGCCCGGAAATAATAAAGTAGGATATCCTAAAAAAAAAAAGAAATCGCTGACGAATTACAATCATTTCTCTATATATGTCGCCAAGGCCTGGATGATAAACGTCGCAGGATTATCCCCAATACCGCGAGGCGTCACGAAGCTCGAGAGGCGTCGGGTATGTGTCCTTGACGATATACGACGCTGGCGAGATCCGTGTTGGTGACATATATCGAGAATTCGTTGTATTCTTCTGGATTACCAGGTAATAAACAGAATTATCGAATTGTCCAGTTGGATCTGTTGTTTCTCGCGGCGGCGAGATGGAAAAATTTTAATCTCGGTTCGAATTGCGCTGGGGAGGATTGATGGAACGTCGGAGGCGTAAAAATGGCCGTGCCACGGGAAAGAAGTGAAAAGAAGACGGTCGGGGTATTTTTATTTCTTTTCCAGGGAACGAGGAGTCGAAGTGGAACCGCTGCTTAAATTAAATGTCCGAGCGGTGGCCCTGAAAGTTCGCGGGACGCGAACGAAAAAGAATTTCAATCTTCCAGTATGATCAAGGACGGAGTTGCTTACGTTACCGGGAGGAGAGTTTATTTAATGTACCCCCCTGACGCGATTACGAAACCAACCGGAGTGAAAAAGGATTTAGCGTGATGATCCAACGGCCACCGCTTCGAAGTGTCTTCCTTCGTATTTTAATCGGCACACCGTATCGATTATTGTTAGACTTGTTTATGCAAAAACAGCATTTTTCAAATCCGCTGCGAGGAACTGGAGTGTCTCTGGAATTTCTTTCTTTTGTCTGTAATATATATTACAATTCTCTCTAATTATATCACTAACTATGTAACTACATTAAATATTCTCTCTAATTCTTTCAACGAGGCTAAACAGGGCTAAAAAAAGGGCGTCAATAAATAATTATGTGGTACATGTGTATGTAATTTCATTGGTTCTTTTTAGGTTATCTTATCTCGGGTCAGTGTATATTTATTTAATTATTTTTTTTACGAGGAAGATAGAATTATTTCGCAGTGATGGAGTTATTTCTGTTATTTTTGTCAGTGATATAAACAGTAAAAGAGAACTTAATAATATTTTTCTGACGTCAAATTGTTGCTTTCTAACTCAGTTTCTCTTGCGTCAATTTCCGAACATCGAAGCGTTAACAAAATGTCAAGATTTTCTAGCGAACGTGTTACGTAAAAAAAAGATATTGAAAATTGACAGAGTTATCAGGGCAAACTGTCACGAGGGACACGCGTTTAGGTTAACATACGGCCGATAGCTCGCCGTAGCTGCTTCTACCTTTTCGACCACAACTTCGTCCGTTCCGGGGAATTCTTTCGGGAAACATTTACACGGTATTCGTGCAACTGTGCGCGATCGAATAAACAAGTTCAAAAAAAAAAAAATATTGCAAACTTCGTAAAATCTCTGTTTTTTAGCGTACACACGAGAATCGTGTGTCTCTGGTACGATGGCCGACGAAGTTCGTCATTACAATTTTCGAACGATAAACTTATTGTTGTGCACGGGCTAGTACCTACGAAATAGAACAAAGAGGAAGTGACTGAGTCACCGAGACGGAAGAACTTTGTTCTAGGAGAATTCACAAATTCGAGGACGCGCAAACGTGAACTGCAACACCGTGAATTCGTTGCACTGGATTTCCTCCGAGTCTTTTTGCCATGTCCGACGTAGCGAGCCGGTGTTTATTATCAATAAAATACTAGCCGAGCAACTCGTAGCAGAAGTTTGTTCTAAAGTTGCAAAAATTCAATACAATTACGGCAGAGTTTGGAAAACCGCCCACACTAGTTTCTTTAATTTCCTAAAATTCGGGGTGGAAATTGTTCGGACAAACGCAACGCATAAAAATGCTGTGTACAATAATACACAAACGTTCTGTAACACCGTCTACCAATTTTTAACGTAGAAGAAAAACTGTTGGAGTGGTAATAGTTACTTCAGTGCATCTTATTTCGAGGAAAAAAGTGACGAAAATTAGTGTTTCCAAATCTTAAATTTTTGTGGAAAGTAGACACAACAAGTGTTTAAAAAATAAACCACACATCTACTGCAGTGCGTTTTACATTTTAACTCAGAATTTTCAACTCATATGACTAGCAGTGTCCTCATGAAATTGTGTTAAATGTCAAATACTTGTTGTGTATAAAAGTCTCGAAAAATTGTAGGAATCTTTAAAAATTTGTGGAAGTCTCCAAAAAATGTGTAGAAGTCCAAAAAATTGTGGAACTTGTCAAAAATTGGTGAGTCTTAAAAAAATTGCGTTAGTCCCCAAAAAATTGCAAAACGGCATATTTAATGGACTCCGAAGCAGTTGAATTTCGCGTTTAATTCGCCGGAAGCATCGTCGAGCGAGAAAAGCTTTTATTATTATTTTCTTCACAGTCCGTTAGAGAATAATGAATGGAAAAAGGGAAGAAGACGTAAGTGCACGTTCGAAGTTCACAATTAAAGCATCACGTGTTGCGTTCGCACAAAGCACGAACTGAAGTATGACGGATCGCGTTTAATACTTGACCGGCTGTTCTTTTGTTGCACCTTTTTTGGGTAAAAGCAGGAGTCGAATGAAAAGTAACTCGACCATTGTTCCCTTCAATCTGTTTCGTTTCACAGTGTCGGCTAATGGCAGCACGCGGAAATGGAAATCCGAGCTTCCGTTGTGGCTGTCTGTCTTCTTGGGCAATCTAATTAAAGCGTCCTTATGCGGTTCGAGTTGTTAATTAGGCGCCCTATCGATCACCAATCTAATTAGTAGTCCCTATGTGTTCCCGGGCAACAAGACATACCGTTCGAATGGCCTACTTCATTTGCTGTCTCATTTCTTTCTCGACCGTTTGAGAAACTCGAAAATCCTTTGACGATATGTCGGCTCGCATCGAGCAGAATATTTAGCAGCTTACTATACTTTATTCGCGTCGCATAATGTTGTGTATAAACACGTGGCGATTGAAAAAGTGGGCCAACGGTTGGACAAATAAAATAGAACAAATATAAAATAAATAGAAAATAGAAAAAAAGAGAAAATTTTAGTTTCAATTTAAATTTTATTTGGAAATTAAAGTTGCTAATCTTTATATAAATTTTCATCCGCGTGGCTTAGTTTCAGTTACTGCGCGACAAATTGCACATAAAATAATTTCATATAAAATTAGCTACATTAAACTGTAAGACAGAAAGTATAAAAAGAATCATCGCATTTTTCTTATAAAGTAATAACAAAAAAAAAAAAAGAAATTTTGAATTGACGACTTTCGAAATGCACGCGAATAAGAAAGTTGCAGGGCGGGTCAAAATGACCCGGCACCGTAGACCGCGTCACATTAATCCTGTCGTTGGTATTCCGTGCACGAGTCACTTAACAGTGTGTAATTATTTCTGTAGCCTACTTTGGGAATCATTAGGATTGCCACCTGGTTCTTTCGATCTTGCTTACGTGCACGTGACAGTAATCTGCATCGGAAAACAAAGACCTGACTGTGAGAATTAAAATACCGTTAATATTGATTATTTTGTAGATGTTTGCAGTGTCGAGAAGAAAATTGCGTCTCAGATAAAAGAATTAAAAATTGTGAGCTTTAAATTTTTATTGAATTTTTGTATGTCGAATAAAATTCTCGTTTTCTGGTCCAGTTTTGAGGAGATTATTCCTTTTTGAGGGATACGTGAATAATTTTGCCCCACCGCCGTGTTTAACAATGCGATGATAAAAACGTTTGATCCTGGCGGTTAATTAGAAATTCCTGAAAGTAGTTAACTCAGACAACTTTAATTACCGAGTCATGCAGAAACGATATTGAAGCAGAACCTCCGCCACAACCGGATTTAACAAATACGATTAATAACGAGCTGTCCTTCGACCGAGCCATTCATTTCCTCCTCTGTCGGACTCATTAATGAATCAAATAATCTAATGGCGGACATCGCCGTAACGCCTTGGCCATCGGACACTGGTTCGCGTAATAATGTTACATATCTGTCGTTAATTAAATGTTAATCATTCACTGGTTGATGAAGATATAAATAACCGGAAGATTAAGAAGAATAAACGTGCGACGGTGGAACAGAATACTAATGCTTAGGAATTTAATACTTTTTGTGGAAGCAAATTGCTGAAATATTTGCCACACTTCTTCCCCATGATATTTCCCTCTGGTAGCTCTTGCGATGCGAATTACGTCACAAATCAGCAAACCCAGTCAACTGTGATGGAACAGATCGATGGATCTCTTGGCTTTTAAATGCGTTTAGTGACTCTCATTCCCGCAGATTTCAAAAATAATTCTTGATAGACTATTTTTATGGAAATTACGTTAAATGGAACCCACTTTTAATCTACTGTTTATATCGTATTATTTTTCTATATTTTCTAATTTCCTCTCTATATTTTTCTATATTTTCTATTTTCCTCTCTATATTTTTCTACTTTCTATGCTTCTACCCACATTTTTCATTTTTCCATCTATATTTTTCTACATTCTCCTAATCGTTCGTGCATCTTTGGCGCGTTCGAGAAGAATGGCTCGAATGACTGTCGATTAGGGGTGAATTAATTATAGAAAGCTGTCTGCTGATCGGTGATTAACCCCCAACGACGTGTTTCAATTTGTCACCGGTGTATTTCGCGCGTCTCGTCGAGCCGGAGTGACGCGGGAATTATTTCACTGGAAAGAAGAAACCAGACTTCACGTCAATTTTCATCGGTCGCGTCGATCCGAGCAGATTCGACGCTGATAAATCGCATGAAATATTGGCTGTTGCAGAAATTGACTCTCTCCCGCTCGACAGAGACGGTGCTGCGACGATATTTTTCGTAGGATGTTTGCTCCCGCGATGAAACATTCTACCGACCCCATAAACAGTCGAGATGCCGTTATTTAGCATTAATATTTTATCATATCTCTTCCCCATCCCTCATCGTAAGGGGTACTCCTAGGAAAAGTGACCTTGATTTTGAGAATTTTTTTCACTTCAACCAATGGTCATATTAAAAAAACATTTGGTGCATAAGTTGTGTCACACTTTTGTCTACTAAATGCTAAATTTCCGTTAAAATATATCCAATAGAATTAGGGTGGCAACCATGTTTGTGAGACTCAAAAACACAGAATTTTCACGATATTATTAAAAAATACATATATTAAATACCCAATGTTAAGTAAATAAATTTCTGAACATATTAAAACAAAGGCCAAGCAGCACGTATAGGAGAAAGTTTGCCACAATGACGCCCATGGCAGCGCACCCCTCGTCATTAAAATCGATGAGGAGGGCGAACTTCGATTCGACAAATAAACTAAGTAAACCTAAATGAAACGTTCGCCAAAAATTGCTCGCGCGAAACCTTGAAAATACTAACTCGAAATAATAATTTGTTTGTTCGTTCTTGAAGCTCGTAACAGGGATTTTTTAATTGTTTTTCATCGGAGAAGAGTTCGGAGGAGAAGCGAAATTAAAAACGACGGGAAAACTGACTCGTTCGATATGAAGGCGTACTAAATAAAAAAAAACAAATGAAGCTAAACGAACAATTCCTCCTTTCCCGTGGAAATCTATGATGCTTAGAGCGTCGCTTCCTTTCGCGGAAAGAGACTGATTTGCAAATTCCGGAATATGCAAAAAAATCTTTGACATTTTGACAAGCGAGAGAAAAAGAATATTCCTCGGCAAAGAATTCCGCACGGCTCTGAGAGTGACTTAAATGCAAAGGGAAAATGTATATTCCAGCTGCAGCTGCTGTCGTAGAATATTACGCGAAAGTATTTTCTCCGGAAAATGGCGAATTGAAGCAAGATAATACACGGTATGGCTAAAGGATAGTAATTTTTCGGTGTCCGAAAAATTCTACTAATCCAGAATTGTCATTTGTATCCAGGCTGTTTCATAAAATATGGTATAAATAATCTACGTGATTGTAGTTGCTAATATATAAGAGAATTATAATTCTCTTTATACTGAAAACCTTTAGTTAATAAAGTTTTGTCATACCCCCTAGATCAGAGGAGATTGTAAATATGAACTGAACCACCATAATTAGTACATTTGGGGCACTGGACATTCGAGCTTGAATTTGTAGAAAAATACTCACTTTTCTCCAATAAAAAAAAGTGCAATTTTTTGTAGAATTTTTTTTTCAGAATTCCCTGTTAATTATATTCGAACCTACGTATCGCGGGCAAGAACTGAACGCAACTTGTAAACTTTTTATTTATCACAGGACCGTGGATGAAAATGCGGGTGAAAAAGTGCGCGACTGTAAAGCGCAGCTTAATCTCGTTATGTTCAACTTGCAGGCAAAAATAGGCTGCTCCAACTGGGAAATTTAACCCTACGAAGATGATGCGTTCGTCTCGTTGAAAAAATGTGACGAGAAACAATTCCAAAAACAGAGAACACATATCAGAAACCTGAATGAAAATAAAGAAAAATAGTAGGCGGTCGGAACGACAAAATTGTAATAAAACGAAACGGAATTGTAGAGCAATGAACAAGATTTTAATGAAAAAATATCCGGAAAAGAAATGTCTAAAAATCGGCTAAAAATAGGAAAATTATTAAATTGTTAGAAAATGATACGAAATTGTAATGGACATAATTTAAACAAGAAATTGACTTCGCTATTAATAAAGAAGTATCCATGGGGGTTGTTTAACTCAGGAACTTCCCTAATGAATTAACGGCAATTATAAAACAAGTTCGGTGGGAAGTTAGCGCCGTATTAATTATGGGATAGGTACGCGCAAACTTACAGCGTAGCTACGTGTTGCGTGTTGCGAATGCATGCGAATCGTTCGGTCGTGAATTGCTTAGGGGACTGTGGCCCATTTCCCCGAGCAATTCGATGGGAATGAAATTCATAATCTTGTTTATCAAACTGATTGCGGAAAATCCTATTGGAGGAACCCTTTCGAACCCATCGATGATTTTTCACGTCAAAAGTAACTCGTTTCTCGAATGTACCAGCTCGCTAATATGCAAATTGCATGCACCCGTGCCAAAACCGAAAATGAAAAAACGCAAAGCGAGGAAGCCATTAAGAGAATTTAGAAATATTATTTTTAACCTGCTGGGCCTATTTGAAAAATGAAACGGATTCGTACTTTACTCGAGTTTGTTCGTACTTTCAAATTGCACTAGGGTAAAGGACTCAATTACTGTGCCTCTATGAATTATATGTGAGGCATAATGAATATTAAAAAAGCGATATTAAATGTTTTCATTGAAATCCAAGGCCATATTAATGTCGAAATGTCAAATTGTTGAGCTGTGTTTAATGTCACCTAAAATGTGACACTCTAAAAAAAAAAAAACAAACCACCAATATGCAAACAAAATATTGATAACCTTCGACTGAATTTTTTTAGGTGACCTCGGGGGGACTGTTTTTAGCATCGCGCGGTGTGTACGCCTCCAACTTTGTTGAAATTTTACGCCGAAATTGTTGCATGTAACTTCACACATATTCAGATGAACATTTTGAAAATTACAGTAGCAATAAATAAATCAATATGTCGTTGAAATTAAAAATCTACGTTTCCAATAAATCAATCTAGGGTAAGGGACCGAATAACTGTGGGGGTACCAATTACTGCGCCTATATTAACTATTTTTAAAGCATGAAACATAATATTTATTATTTTTAAAGCATAACGAATGTTAAAAGAAAGATATTAAATTTTTTCAATTAAACTCAGTTGTACATCTCTTTTTTAATATTGCTTCAAAAATAGTTATAATTAATATAGACACGGCCACAGTAATGGTCCAATTGAATCCAAAAAATCAGGATAAAAATTGCCTAAATAATTTACTCGGAATCCGCTGGTCACACGTAGGTCAGAGAATAATTACAGCTCTCAAAGACTGCTAAATTGATAATTATCCGGAGCTGCTCAGCAACAGGTACCGATTTTTAAAAAAATTATTTCGTCGAAATGTGATTAAAATCGACTCGGAGACTATAGTCCGACCATAAAGTCATACCGGAGAGGAAAATGGTTGCCACAAGTGGAACTAATTCGCATACGTGTCGAGACCAAAGCAAATACGCCCACGTGGGAGGTTTGTTCCTTCAAAGACACTAGTTACTCAATCCTGATTCGCTATATATATGCGCATGTAAATGTCGGGATGATTGCCGAGGACGGAATCAAATTTCGGTGAAATTTTGAGACCCGTTTTCGTCCACCATGATTCCCCGGAGTGAACAATGAAGCCCAAAAATAAATAACAGGCTCAAACGAACTGACAAAGAAGCAGCGACGAAAAACAACATAGCGGGGGTTTAACACTGAACCTACCACGGTCAAATGACCGGTTTTATACTTTACAATGATTGAAATTATAAAAATTCATTTATGGAAAATAGTGGAATTTCCTTGTCCAAGCATCTGTTACCTGGAAAATTACGGACAATCTCAATTAATTTAGGGTTGCCATTTTCATAAGGCAATATTCACCAAATGCTGTTAATGCTTGGTAGGTTTAGTGTTAAACTGAAATCGCATTAAAATCCCGAATTGTCCGTAAAATTCCCTACCGCTTCCGTCAACGTCATCGCCAACGTCACCGTATACGTCACAATACCCAAAAACGTCCACCAACAAAGAGAAAGGCAATTGCAATACATTCGGCGCGCGCGCGCGCACGCGTTTCGCCATAGTCCGGCTAATAAACGTTCCAATTCACGCCTGTCGAAAGTGTCCCCGATCAAAATCCACGGACCCGTTGTTTCCAGGTGCAATACAGTGGTTGGGGGTTGGGGGGTGGGGTGGGGGGATAGGAGACAGAGATTAAATCAATTACCACGTGAGACTCCATCGAGCCGGCCTCATCTTAACCGGATGCATTCGGGATCGGCAGCGTCCGAAGTCAGCAAGTTGTGGTTTGGTGTCACTGACATCAATCGGAAATCAATCGCCGATCAGTCGTGATCCCCTAATTGATATTCCTCGGAAGCGTTACCTTCGATTAAAGCTCTCCTACCATAAGCATTCGCCGAGAGAAGAGGTGTACCCTCTCCCGCGAAATTCTCTAAATCTCTACGAAGGACCTTGTTCGCACTATCCGGACACATAGAAAACTATACTTTCACGGTCACGTGTATGTAGTAAACATACCTGTGTGTATATATATATATATTATATATATATATGTATATATAACGTTTGCGTATACGGCCCCGGGCAAGTGTATCCTCCGATAATTTCGCGATTTGCAGTCGCGCAACGTCCGGCGGATGATCGGATTGCGTCCACGGTCGATTTCATTTCCCAGAGGGCCGTGCGCCGGCCGATATCATATCCCCGGAATCCTTTGCCATGGTCAATTAGAAGACACGAACTACCATAAGTGAATTAGAGTCCCGCCGGTCGGCCCGGCCGTCCACCGTTCGAAAATCTGTTCGTCGAAACTCCTCTTGACGCCGGGGGTTCCGGTGCAAGGGAAAAAGGAGATCGAGTCCTCTGTCGCGAAATCATGCGACGCACAGGCTCGCATGAGTCTTCGTTGTACATAAGGGCGGTATATAAAGGGCGGACGGGTGGCGCCAATCGTGCAACAGAGAGGGGGATGGCGGACTTGTTCCCCGCGAATCGATGGGGAGAGGGAAAAGGGGAAGAGATACTGGAAGAGACTCTCGAAGAGATCCTCGAAGATTTGGTTCGGCAGGCCGGGAAATTACCGGGTGGCTGGTCGCTAATCCTAAACCAACAACCGGTAACGAGTAAACAGAGTCCGATCTCTCCGCGGAAGGATTGTGTCCGTTGTTCCTCGGGCTCGTTACGCGAAACTCCTCGGAGTACCTTGGATCCAGCCGATCCCGAAGACTCTTGCACGTAGCGAGGAGGACAAGAAGGTCGAGCTCGAGGCCATAGGGACACTCTTCTTTTGCGTCGTCCGTTCGTTCCGTTTGCTTATTTCGGATTTCTTCGATTCTACCAGTTGAAACTTGTCTGTCACTGACACCGAGGAGACCCTTCGGAAATCGATCCGTTCAGTGGAAGATCAAGGGGGGTGGGCTATCGGGGAACGGGGTGGTTCACTTTCACTTTTCAGGGGAGCTTTTGTTTTTCTTTTGATTGGTTTGCTCTCGAAGGACGGGCGGCGCGAGGTCTCGAGGGGATGCGCGAACGTTACGGTCGCGAACGGCGAGCTGCGTGCGACGAGGGTGGGTGCGGGTGTCGCGAGTAGATCGGGTGGTTCAGCAATGATAAAAAGTGCACGAGGTCGTGGTGATAAGGAGGTGTCAGGAGCACGACAGCTCGCATCTCAACCGCGCCGCGGCTCGGAGTCGACTGGCATCCGGAGGACTTCGACGCCTCCTGCTGGTCGACGCTCGGCGGTCCTCTCCCGACCAGGCGCAGACGCCCCAAAACAATTGCCGGCCACAATCTGTTTCTCTTTCTTCGTCCCTTTGTTTCTGACCGCCGCGTCGTGCTCGTCCACCTGTCCCCGAACCCTTGATCGCCACGCCGGCAACCACGCTTCTCGCACCTCCGGGACGACAACGCGCGATCACTCGCAACCTCCTCCCCAACCCCCTCAATGGTCGCGTCGAGAGTCTTTCTGACCATGCGACGGGTGTCCACTTCTTGGGTCTCTTCAAGATGAGGGCCACCGCTAATCCAATAACAAAACTTTATTTTCACCAGAGTGATTTCTCTATATATGTCGCCGAGGCCTGGACGATAAAAGTCGCGCGATTATCCCCACTACCGCGAGGCGCCCCGAAGCTCGAGAGACCTCGGGCACCTAGGAGTGTCAACATAACACGGGTCGGGTATGTGTCCTTGACGATACACGACGCTGGCACGGCACGTGTTGTTGACATATATCGAGAAGTCACTTTATTCTTCCATTGAGAGCTCTGGATTACCAGTCAAGGTAATAAACAGGTTATCGAATTGTCCAGCTGGATCTGTTGTTTCTCGCGGTGGCAAGATGGATAAATTTTTTATCTCGGTTCGAATTGCGTTGGGGAGGATTGATGGAACGTCGGAGGTGTAAAAATGGCTGTGTATGTCTCCTGGACGATACATGACGCTGGCAAGACCCGTTGTTGACATATTTCAAGAAGCCACTGTATTGTCTTTTTCTACGTTCGGCTTGGATCAAAGAATCCAAGATGGTATCTCCTTGGCGATATTTGTCCTTGGCTGGACCCGCATTTGGACAAGAATCGAGTAAACACTGTATAGGGACACAAATTTTGGAAAGGATATTTCTGTCGGGCTCCGATTTTTCGGAATCCGAAAATTTTTGATTCTGCCTAATTGTCCCCGTTAAAGAGCACGAAATGTCATCGAAGCTGTATTCGCGTTCACTTCGTAACGATTATGCGCATCACCGTGGGTTGTTTGTTCACGTAATTTTTGAAATTAATTGGGAACCTAGGTTTTACACGACGAGTGGCGAGACCTATTGAATGGTAGGAACACGTGACAAAGATCAACACGTGCGCGCAGATATGACGGCCACGGGTTCGCATAATGCCGATGAAATTAATATGGCGCCGGGTTATTATATTTGAAATCATAACGCGCGGCGTAATATTCCGGGAATCTGCGATCCAACACGTTTCATAAAATAATGTAACAGAAATATGTACCGTCGTTATAGTGACTGATACCCGAACGAACGATGGCCGCGAGCGAGGATGAAATATTTTTTAATGAAGTCCTGGAAAGGTATTAAGGTTTATTAACGGTTTATGTATTGACAATGCGTGGAACGGGAAAGGTAAATCATTAATGCATTGAAATATGTAACGATAACTAGGAACTTAGTCGAAATGGGTAAATTAGAATAATGTATAAATAATTCAAGAATTTTAGACTCGTTCTCCAAATATCGATCGCGTTCAGTAAATACTCTACACAGTAAATGGTTAATCTAGAAACGATATCGTTTCCAATAATGCGTAAGGGGTCATAACTAATAATAATATTACAATCCAATATCTACCTTTAATCACGATTATCACATTTGATGGCAGTATTACCATTATGTTTGATACGGTGAAGAACCCACGTTGCAAAGCGCATTACTTTATTAAATATTCAATCGAATATTATATTTAGACAAAATTTCAGTAATGTATGTTCTCGAAAACAATGTTATTCTTTAGAATAATATATATCGAAAATTAATAAATGAATTTTTGTTACTCAACGATATTTCATAATTAAACACAACATAGTTTATTTTGTAACAAATGTTCAGACTGTTTGAGCATAAACGAGGAAATATATTCTAACAATGTACCTTGCTCTTTGTAATTCTGTTTGAGATTCGGTTACAAAACCGTGTGCCTTTGTATCTGAATGCATCAAAAGCTATTAGAGTGTCAGTTTTCATGCTTTAACAATGTAACGCGCAGTTCTTCTACAATGTTACTCAAATTTATTATTATCATTTATTTTCGCTCACGGTTAATCTGAAATGGTAGTATTGTATAGTCTATTCTATAAATAAGAAATTTTATAAGAAAGATTCGTGCTAAAAGTTAAAAAAAAAACTAGTAACTTTGCCTGAACAGAATTAATTAAAAATTGTGGAAAACAGTTTCTTAAATAAAACTATATTTCCAAGAGAGTCAATTTTGAATGTATCAAGTCTGTAAGTTCATCTGATGCGCATGCATTTGCACTCCAGATAAGTAGAATCAGTATCTAATGGCCAGACAGCCAAGGTCGGTATCATAGTCAATTGATTTCAATTTAATAGTAAGTGAACCTAATGAATATTCAATTTTGATGGAATTATGTTTCCACGTTGCAGAATGACTTCATGAAATATTACTTGAAACAATTATTTCTCATGTTTTTTAAAGAGACTAGTATTTCCACTAATTATTTTTAATATATCCTTCAAAGGAGTATTACTTCAACTAATAGTAAAAAAAATAAATTAACGTTTTCAAATATTCTTGCACGTGAAACTGAACAAAGTAGGAGTTAATAAATGAGTTATGGAAAATGTATCTAGATATACTACCCCAGTTAATTAAACGTATTTCAATTACCGTCACATATGTTTCTCATCAAATAAATTGCTTCCCGGAACATGTATGTTTTTGATGATTGCATTTATGGCGATTCGTATTGGAGATCGAATAACTGCTTTTAAGATGAAGAAACTGTGTCAGAAATTGGTGGAAATTATTTTTCATAGCAGAAGGATATTTTCGTCGTTAAATAAATAAGATTATTTACTATTCGAGTACTACTTTAGTTGCTTATGAACAACGAACAAATTCACTACGGAGCACAGAGGGCTAAGAAATAATTTCTAGACCCAATATTTTCATAAAATAATGCCTAGGGCAAGGTACCCAATTACTGTGGGGGTACCAAAATGCCTATATTAACTTATTTTTAAAGTTAAACAATTTAATATTCTTTATGCTTTAAAACTAAGTCTAATTGATACAGGCACAGTAATTGGTATCCCCACAGTAACTGGATCCTTTAAAAAAACCGCACGTCCGATCGAAAATAAAAAAGGCCATTCGCCTAAATATTTGATCGACCACCAAGCGAGTCGGGAATCTGCTTTAATTCTTGATGGGTCCATCTCGAATGACCTTGGCGAATCGGAAGTAATCGGGAATCAATTCCCTTTTCCGTGTGACCGCGTGCGTCCCGTCGAACTTTTATAAGTCAGATAAACTTTTATCTGTCAGTTTTTGCATTTGCGCCGGATGTCATTACCGGAATTCCCACATCGCTTTCGACTCGAGCACAGGGTTCCGCGCCGGGGACAAAAGAAAAGAAGAGTTCCGTCTGCCCCGAGGAGCGGATGCCACGTGACTCCATTCCCCGGGCTGGCTCGAGACTACTTGATATGATCGATGCACGCTAAGCCTTCGTCTCTGTGGTAATCCGATAGCCCCGAATTAGCAGAAGTTACTTTCACGAGCGTTCCTCGTTGATCTTCCGTCCCGGGGAAACTTTCTGCGTCGCTTTCGAAAGACCGTCGAACTTTCCTCGACCCTTATTCTTCCTTCCGCTCTCAAACACACCGCCAACGGTCGCATAACCTTCGCTTGCGGTGGCTACTCGATTGATGTCCAAAACACGGGTCTAGCCAGTGACACGTATCGAGTAGGAGACACTATTCTTTGACCGAGGTCTCTGGAGCTCCTTGGCCCCTCACAGGGTGTACCCCTTGGCAGTGGGGATAGCTCTGGGACTTTTATCTGCTAGGCAGTTGTGACAGATATTGAGTAAACACTGTACATAAAATACAAAAGATTTTTATTGAAAATTTTCAGCTTTTCGCTTGACAATATTATTAATATTTTTACTCTACCTTTCACTTTTCTGTTAATTGTCACATACTTGTATTAAAGTTGCCTAATTTTGAACAAACATTTTGGAACAGGAACGATAGAAAATTTCGCAGCGAGCTCAGTTTTATTCGCAACTATAAAAGATTGTTATTCGCACAGCGCGAAACAGCAACAACAAGCGAACGTAAATTGACGGTTTCAGTGTGACAGTGGACGCAAATTCCAGCCTCGACTGTCCTAGTGTGCGACTAATTTCAAGTATTGTCTCCTAAATGAATTTTAGGCAACCGTGTCGAGTATGGCAGCGCTACTTCATAAAATAAAATAAAAAACACATAACTCCGGCACTGTTGCAATTTCGTTGTGAAAAAATTTCGCTACCTCGTCCATCTCTTAAAGGGTATACTCTCGTGCCTGAGTATGCTTGCAAAACCATGAACAAAAACTTGGACACTGTTCGAAGCTCTGAAGACGTATGCATCTAAACAATGCCTATCCGCACAAAGGGTCTGAGTTAGATGGTTTTCTTTGAAAAAGTAAATCGGAAGCGCGGGGCTCTTTGTTCTTGTCGAGGAAGCTTATTTTTTTACAACAAAGCTTGAATGCTTTCTGAATACGTCATACATACATTCATTAAAGGGACATTCATGATTAATTTTCATCTTTCACAATTTCCTTTATGATTGCAGAGTCCATTTCGACCAAGAGTTTCAACCAAGTTTCATCTAACATTTTCAAGGAGCCAGTTCGTGTAATTCTGTGTGTATTAATGAGGGCAAATAGGGGGGTAAAGACAGTGAATTCTCGATATATGTCAACAAGGCGGGTCTCGTATCATCCAGGAGACATAACCGAGTCGTGTTAACACTCCTCGGCGTCCGAGGGCTCTCGAGCTTGGGGGCCCCTCGCGGGGTATACCCCGGGGTAGTGGGGATAATTCCGCGACACTTATGATCCAGGCCTTGGCGACATATATAGAGAAATCACTGTATTGACTTCTTTCTGAGTTTCAAATCTTTTAGGCACGTCTACCTGAGAAGACGTTTGATCCATCACGTAATGGCTCCCTTTGAAACGAAACAACTTTTGTTGCAAACATTCCACCCTAGTCGGAGAACTGTCGGAGTTACTCGAGCGGTTTGCCTTAGATGGCTCAGTTCGATCGGATCTCCTCTCTCTCTTACAGACACTCTGTGACCATCGACGCCGCAAGGTGTACAGCACGTGGACATATCGATGAAAAATATACTGGGTGTTCCGAAAATTTCGGACATGTTCTAGTAAAAATGGTTAAAAATCTGAATAAATACATTTCTGTCTTCTCTATAAGGTACTGAAAAATTTAATTCTATAAATGAATAAATAAAAATAAATTATAAACCCGATATAATTTTAATTTAATTTAATTCGATGAAATAATTTGTACATATCATCACCTCTCCTACTATTTCATCTGTTTTTACCTCGTTTCAAAATAATCAGAGAAAATCAAGAAAATCGCCTAATGGTACATAAAACTTAATTTAGTTGGTCGTCGAGTGACCCAAGACACATAGTGACCCGAAACAAAAGTTGTATGGTTCCGGGAGGGGCCATTACGTGCCGAACAAAACTTTTTCCTCGGATGGACGAGCTTAGAAGATTTTGGGGATCGCCTTCATCGTTTTATACAATCCACGCGTCACGTACGATTGTTGTAAGACGATTTTAGCCACTCAAATAAATAATATAAAATTGTTTATAATAGCGGATGATTTATTTTGACGATGCTTCACATCAATACAAAATTGTTTATAATAGCGTATGATTTATATTGACGAAACATTATTTTAATTTTTAAAATTGTTTCATGATTTATGTGAGAAATAATATTCACGCGAGAGTGATTTCTTCGCGTCCCTCATAAAATGTCCACAACGGTATTTCGTATCGATTCACCCGGTTTTCCGGAAGTACACCGAGAGACGCGTTCCATTGAATGCAATTTCCAAGATCTGTTTTTGCAGGTAAAATTGTTGCGTTCAAGGGATAAGCTAAATTGTGTTATTCAAACTGCACGGTAGACTTTATCGGATAAAAGGAAGAACGCTGTCTGGGAAATTCAGCGAATTGGAAGTCCTAATAATGACAAAGGCTCCGGCCTGCATGTCGGGAGCATAGCGGGTGCAGATATGCGAGATGCATTTTATTTTATGCATTAAAAATCACTTTGCAATCGTCCCTGTTGTTTATTATTTCTTTAATTGCAACACGAGAATGGTCTCGAGAATATTTTCCCCTTGAATTATCACGTGTGATTTCTGCAACAAAAGTTCATGAAAACTCAATGAACAATTGCCAGGGAAAATTGAGAATATTTCCATGTAAATATTCAGCTTCGAGTTTCAAAAGCAGAGGATGTGACGTTTGCAGGAACGCCTCGTAATTATGTTCGGTGCTTCTGAAGTGCGACGTCGTTTGCCACCGTCTTCACCTGCTTTCTTTATTATCGCGTTGTATCAAATTGTACATGGTCGCAGTTATCGATTATTTATGAAATCCCTATTAGCTTTTACGGCCGTACTCTCGTGCGCCATCAACAACGTTTGGCAAATAGCATCGAGCACGAGAAACACGATAAAATTCGCGACGACGTTCTTTCGCAATTTATTGCTGGCATTATGATTCCGCTCCAAGGTAGCGCGGTTACGAGTTTAAAATATTTATTATTAGGGGACCAATTGATTGGGTGCAATTGCTCAAATGACACTCTTTGAGAAAAATTGTTTAATTTCCTGAAAATAGTCCTTTAGAATAAAATTGCAACATTCTTTTTCATCCCCATTAATAAAAGCTGATCAAAAGACAATCTCTGTGTTAACTGGAACGGGGTGAAAATTTGAGATTTTACGGGGTGAAAAAATACGTCGAAATATATGTTCGAAAGATGGAAATAAAAGCCAGTGTAGCGTAAAATATTCCGGAGACCAACAAAGTCAGAAGGGAGAAATTATACAACCCTTTGGTGAATCGTGGTGGATTCGCCTAGTCTTTCGATGTGCAACAAAGCACGCGGTTCAGGGTTTTCTCATTTCCCTGGTTATATCCTGGTGCAGGGTACTTGGAGATGAACTCGAAGATTCTACGCGTATTCTCGTCGCAACCATGATCGATTTGGCTTCTCGTCGAGATTGTTACTTCACGGGGAATAAAATGTTTCCGTGGGATTATCGAATATCAAACGGGACAATTTAATCCGTAACACGTGCAAATGTCACGTATAACGATGTTACATGATCGCCGGACTTTCTATATTTTCGAATTTTATTTTGGAATAACAGAGTTAAGAATTTCCCACGCAGTGCCGATAAACAACTTGAAAACAGCTTGCAAATGTAAATGAAAATGTTTATTCTGCACAATGACGATTGTGAATTCGGCATGTTTGCTGGCGATACACAGTAATATCGGATATTAACTTCCATATGGGATATTAATATTCACGTCGACTCGACTCTGCGCAAACACTCGACTTAATGAACAATCAATTTACGAGTGCTTGTTTGATTCTCAGAATTTTAAGAAATTCAAAGATGTGTGTATCCGATTTTAATGAGCGAAGATTAAATGCCGTTCGATTTCTAATAAAGCCGAAAATTCTTACTGATTATCATTAAATCCTGAACAAGCAGCGCAATTCGTGCGGCGGGCAGGAATATCGATTTTGCTTTGCGAGACTGAAATATTTTCTCTTGCGCTCGAATTTCGCTTTTTGTTTTAACGGATTCCATAGGTTTTTCAATATAGTGCTGCAAATTTTATTCGTTCGAGACTGAATAAGAAACTCCTAATTTATTGACAACATTTAGCTTATATTATTACTTCAAGTGTCAAATGAAATTTTAGGACAAAACTATTTGAATATCTGCAAAATATCTTCCTTTTTGCAGACTAAAAATGAAAAAGATATATGTGCGATTGACTAGCATAATTTTTCTTAACTCGGAATTAAGAAATTAAATATTAGCTTATTTCTTCTATCCAAATACACATAATAACTTTATCTTAAAAAAGATAACAGATTTAAAAGAAATCATTCGAGTATTTATATGGAGGCTTTTGAATAGATAACCAACTTTTGCTTTATTCTTTTTGTTTATCCGCAACAATTCGAATTTGCTCAAAATTCTACCAGACACGTGGCGCCAGGTAGCTGAAAGTTTCTCGTTCAACTTTCTCCGCAACCGTCGGTAAAGTGAGTGGATTAGAACCACCTATTCCTCGAATGGTAAGTGAAACAAGCGTTTTTCTTCCAGGTATCTACTTTACCGACGGCGATAAGGTTACATTTTGCAATCTAGAACTCCTCGTTCTCACTATCATAGATGAGATATACGACCACAGACGGGGTATAGCAGTATACCCAATGTATTTTTTAGTCTCACGTCCGCGGGACTCTACAACCCCCTTACCATTTGTCACACCCCACCGTATCGATCGGAGATAATATTGTGGAACTGATATTCCACAACGGCGCTGTTGCTGATAGAATTTGGAAACCCATGTCGGGGGTACTGTACATCTGTCTGCCCGAACGGTCAGCGATTTTCTTGCCCTGGGCATACACAGGGCCGGCATGAAGCCACGCTCCTGCGGGTAAGGCTGCATGTATCTGTCACATGGAGTGTCACAGCTACGTAGCCAGCTACGGCTGTGCTGCGGCCTACCCCAACTCTGGGGTCATTCTCAAGTCATTTAACCGTAGCTCTGCCCGTAGTTGTGCCCGCGGGCATGGGCGGGCACCCTTGACCGCCAATAGACATATTGAGCAGCTCTGCTATAGGAATTTATCTTTTTTCCTGAACAGCTCATGACAGTTCCAGACACTGTCGCCAGATTATACTTGTCACCCACTCTACCTGACCCCTTCCTCGAAGCCATTCCCCCATTCCCCGGCGGCGATCATCCCCACGCTTCCGCCATGGACCAGGCACGTGACGCTATGTGCGCACCCAATTCGCGTTGCGTCTGCGCCTGCGTCGTGACTAACCAAGTGATGGGAGAGAGGGGGTAACTGTATTCCCCTTCAATCTCCCCTATCTGGCGACACTGGTTGGATTGGGATGGCATTAAGACTTGTTTTTCTTTTTTTTTTGGAAAGTCGTCACTATTATCAAGGCTGTCGTTCTTTGGAGTGTCCCCGGTGGGGACATAAGTTATTAAAGTACTCTAACAACTCTTCAATCTCTGGATCGATAGTACGGTCTTAATGGCTCAAGAAGACGCGTAAGACGTTAAGCCAGCTCTCGTACTTCGTCTCTGGCGTCATTTCTTCGCTACCATAGCAAACTTGAAAGCAGGAAACAGGAAGTCTACTTCCATCAGCCGATAAATCGCTCCCCCTTTCCAACGGAGGACCTTGTTCCTAGCTCTCGGTAAAAAATAACAATCCTTTCGAGTGTCGTAAAACAAACTGCCAATAGTAAGTGGCTAGAAGAATGAAGAAGAAGATCCTGTCGCCTCGAACGTTCCCCCAACATGTGTCCCTCCCTCGAAGAACCGTAACCCTCTAACTTGTTCTTTGTATCATCACGATCAATACTCTTTCCAGTTGTTTTTACCGTAGCATTTTCTAGGTCACACTGTGATCCTTTACACGTGCGAATAGTGTGTGTATATAATTAATGGAAAATACACGCACTCGCTAAAAAATAGATTACTATATATAGGCACTTGTATTGATAGATGCTTGGCATAGAGAAGTTCTAATCGAGGGCTGTTAAGAACCTGTCACGTTCTATCGACTAAATATAGGTGACAACAGATGTGTACTTTTGGATTTGTTCGATGCTTCGTCAAAGTGGAGATTAGGGGAGAAAGAATTTTGTATAATAAAAAGATTTGTGGAGCCAACTTTGTTGTGGGACGAAACAATTTTATAGGATAAAGAGATTTATGAAGCAAACTTTGTTATGGGAGGAAACAATTTCATAGAACAAAATGATTTATGAGGCAAACTTCGTTGTGTGGTGTAGCATTGTTAAAAAAATCGAAATTCTAACACAAGTTAGTAATAACTTATGTACAAATAAGAACTTCTATTATATTTGTTGGATTTATTGTACTTATTGTACTGTTACTGTATACATTTATTAGGAATCCTTTTCTGAGTGTCCAAATATTAGAGACAATACTATGGCAAGACAAATTGAAGTAAATTGAAATTGCAAAGAAGTTCGCAAAATAATGTAATCTATAAAAACGAATTCGCAATGCAGAAAGGTTTTCTCCATTAGCCCTGCTCTTAAGATCTAACCATTCGTTCTTAAGGTCTCTTCTGGGGCAATCATGAAATTGCATGAAATACTTTCGTTACGTAATTGCGTCTTCGTTTTTCGTAGATGATTTCAGGAAGACGATACTCGACGGAAGTATCAGGAAATTGTTAACAGTGCTATTTCAATCTTTCACGAAATTATTTCATTTATATCTTGTAGCATTGAATAACCTATTATACAATTTATCCGAATCAATAATGAAATTATTCCATTTATGTCTTGTGGTATTAAATAACCTATTTTAAAATTAATTCAATGATCCACTAAAATTGAAGTTAACATTATATTTATATTTAATATCCATCTCTATCGAAGGGGTAAAGAGAAACGTGTTGAGATAGTACAATTTAACACATCAAATAATTATTAGCATAAATTTCTGACCCCCCCCCCCAATAATTTACTTAAGGATTAAACATAAGTGGCATTAGCTGCCACTTAGCCAATCGTATACCATTGACTATGGATTTCATTTCGTTTATGCTGTAGAACGCTGAACTTCAGTTCATCGATCGTATCTAAACGAGATAATTTCTGCAACCATACGCGTCACGCGTTGTTATCATAGTAAAGACATCAAGTTCCTACCGCGATAGTATGGACACTTAACCACTTACTCGTTAATCGATGATTACATGTTATCCCTTTGGACAGACTGCCACTTACCTGAAACAAATAAATAAACAATTCGTAAGTGACAAATTAATCTACTCGCGCACACCATAAAACACTCATCTTCTAGCTCTGTTTTCTAGCAACGATTACTGGGAAACATTTCTACCGCAAAATCTTTTCAAGGTTAATCCTCGACAAAAGAGGCCATTCACTGAGAGCTTGTTTCGTTTTTCCCGCTAATGATTCCGAGGTGTCCGCAGCAGAGTTAAGCTTTTTACTCGTTCTCAGGTTTTACGGGATCTTTCATGTTACAAATTAGTAGGTACACTAATATCTTCGCTGCCCTCTAACTTTTTCTAAACTGTTCCCAACCCCAAGCAGTTTCGCGTGAAACGCAGTAATTACGTCAACGAATATTTCAATCTTCCTTCCTCGAAAAGTGAACGAAAGAACGTGCAAACTCATCTCTAAACCATCCCCAATTGAACCCAAATTTCACCCACCGACGAAATCAATGAAATAACACGTTGACCTTCAAATGACCTTCAAAGGAATTGTTCATAAAGAAGCATAACTTAACGAACAAAGTCCATGTTTAACCTTATCGTACTCTATTAGGGTCTTGTAGGAGTATAATAATAATAATTCCGTCGAAGGTCATTTGGAGGTCAACATATATGTATAATGTCAAATTTGTCTTTCCACCAGCTAGAACGTTACACTAATCCAAACACGACCGTCCATTAAAAAGACGACGATGACAAAGAATAGTTAAACCAACGTTTGCTTCTAATCTCCGGGTTTCGCTGAGCATCTCGCTGCGGCAATGCGAACGGGAATCGCGTAATCGTGGAAATGACGGCGAAATAACGGCAGGATAACGACCACAGTCATTAATCTTAATGCAGCGCATTGAGGCCCGGTGAATGGCGCATAAAAACCCGGGGTACATCGGGTGACAGACTTGAAATCGAGGATTAAAAGGAAAGAGCCTTCAGAATGGAACGCGGTGGCCGTCCATCCAAGCAAAATAGCCGGGGATCAACTCTCTTCTGCATGTCCTGGCCTTGCACTTAACGGAGCAAAAACGGAATCGAGGGTAACGAGAACGATCCAAGAAAACCTGTTACGTAATCGGCTACCTTGTGATTGTTACATGTCGTTCGACCTCTACCCTCTGTGTAGTGGACAATAAACGATGTATGAGCTCGTAAATCGACTGCTATGACTCCGGGCAACTAACATTTATGGGCTTTTCGCGATTAACGACTGCGTTTGGAGTCGTATAAATCTTGCACATTAAATCAATGTTTTGTTATCAAGCATTATTGTTGTGGTTCTATTGGTTGGAAATTGTGTTGTCGCGTGTGGTTTCAGGTGGACACGCTTAGGGGATTTGAAGGTCAACTTAGTTTTTCTTTAAATGGAACCACATATTTTTGACCTCCTGCGATTGTAGCCCTTCTGGAGACAATTTCGACGATATAGACATTCAAGGTCATTCAAGGTTATTCTCGGTCACGATGGGAATTCAGTGCTCAAAAGCTTTTTGGAGCCACTGTAGCTCCTGTTGCTTGCTATTGACGAGGAAAATGTTTATTTTGCACAAAGTATGAATGGTGTCCGAATTTTAATGTTGCTGTACACTGAACAATTCGGAACGTTTGTAATTACATGTGTGGGTGGATTTACGTGTGAAGGCTTGTAGCCAACTTTGGCACGAAGCCACCAGCGCTAACTACTATTCGGGATATGTAGATAGGATTATGTATACTCCACTTCATTGTGGGTCTCCGCTGTGTAAACAAAAAGATTAAAGAGAACGGTCAACATTTAATGGCCGAGGTCGATTTATGGGCAGCAATGTGAAATGAAGCTGAAACGCCAAATTTCGGACAAAACTGCTGGCATCAAGGTTCCACAAAACTAGCTCGATACCGATATCAGTGCTTAGATAAGCTGAAGCAATACATCAGCGATTATGCTCACGACATTACCTACCGACTGAATATGGATTAAAGCAAATCGATGCTTTGGAACGACCTCCTCAAGCCGAACAGATTTGTCTCATTAATTTCCTTCGGAATTGAGGATGCCTCGTGTATCCGTGTCTTGGAATTTCGGATACGATGAGCACACGGAGTTATCTGTATGCCATCCGCATACATTATTGGACGCATCGTGCTTCACACTGATCGATACTGTCAACGTGAATCCAGGTAAAGTGGATCCAAGAACTACCTCAACAGTGGATCTCTCATTAAAGATTTCCAACGAAAATTGTGATAATTTCGTTTAAAACTGTATAATTGTGTGACCGAGAGTTTTCGAGTAATTGCATACAGTGACTGTACTGTTGTCGAATGATTGCCAAAGGCAGCGTTTAATTAGCGAGTTCGGAACTGAACCGTTTTCGTAATTTCTGAAGTCTAATTGGCTGGACCTTGGAGGGGGACAGGCATTTCCAATTTTCCAATAACGACAGTGGCTGTACAAACGAAGGGACACAAGAAAGTCGATTAAAAAGACCGTCTGTTTGATGGTCCGTCAACGATCAGACACCATTCCCAATTTCCAGAAAAAATATTTAAGAGGGCTGCGAACGATTCGTTGAAACTTGAGGAGGAAAATTTACGGGGTGGTTCTCCGTGACAATATAAGACGAAGATAAAGAACAGTTATTATCAATTAAATGTCCGCCTAAAACGCGGCAACCCGACCAACAGAGGTGTACGTCACAGAAGTCACCTGGCAGGAATTCGGCAGGATTGCGGGTGTAAACCTTCCGGTTAGGTCATCACACAAGCATTTTCGGTTCTAGCCGAATTACTTTCTAAAGTGTGTGACGTCAAAGCCATCGGGTGCGAGCGAGGACCCCATTTGACACGTGACTGTCGCGCGGCTTTATGACGTAAGCAACGTACACCGTACCCGTTGGTCGGGTTGCCGCATTTCAGGCGGATCTTTAATTGAAAATAACTATAAAATGAAGTCGAAATCGAAATTTTTTTATTCTTGATTTTCGTCTTATATTGTCACGGAGAACCACCCCTTAAATTTTCTCCCACCCTGTGTGTATGTATTAACTGATTTTAATGAAAAAAATTCAGTATCTCTTGTTTAATATTCACTATGCTTTAAAAATAAGTGTAATTAATATAGACTCGGTACCCCCACAGTAATTGGGTCCCCTACCCCAGTTATTAGACAAAAATGGTCAACTATTCTAGGATTCTGTTCCACGGCGAAAGTAATTAATCAGTTTAGGTTTTTCGATGGAGCCGAGTTAAATTTTCGGGACGCGAAGATAACGATCTCATTAAAGCTAAATGTTGAATGTTCCTCTCTGCTATCAGCGTCGCGCAGCAACATATTTCAAGATTTACGATCGGGACGTTAGTCACGAATTAAACGTAATTATGTGCATCTTTCCCGTTTTGAAATCCGTGGAACACTATGACAAGGACATATCGGCGAATCGGGTGAACTGGGACAGACGCGTCTTCGTGTTCCGGCAGACAGCAAATTGAACCATCCTGTTGAATTTGTATGCCACACTACCGGTGAGCAAGCTGAAGCTGGCTAAAGTAAAGCGAAGTAGGCTAATGCCAGCGTAAACAGCACCCTTTTACATGGATCTGTTCGTGTCTCGAAAAATAGGAATCGTTTGAAGAATGTTACAGCGATACAACTCGTGCTTGTAAATGCGAACAACGTTAACGCTGAACAACCGCAACTTTTTTATTTTTAATTAAAACATATCGAGCGAGCGCGGCAAGCACTCATTGTGACTGCGGTTTTTATGGAAGATAAAAATTTTCTGCAATAACTAAATTTCCAAAGCTACGTAAATATGCATTAAATTTTTTAATGCGACAGAGTTTTTATATCTTTTTGCTATAAATTATGCATAAAATCTGTAACGATCAATATGGTGTAGCAGTCTAATCAGTTAAAGTGACAAAAATGGTTTGAATCTCAAAATTGATTTATACCGTCTTTACTCGATATATGTCTCGAATATCTGGCCGATAAAAGTCGCAGTCCTACTGCAGCGGGGTATACTCCGCGAGGAAATAAATTTATACGTATATTCGGTACATTTTACCAAATAACGAGGTAGTTTCGCATTGGATGCGACATATAACAATGGAATTTGCAATTGAAAAGGCTATTACGGCAGCAGCCATACATATATTATGAAAATCTTGCTCCAGTTAGAGAGGGAGCGCACCTTCAATGTATATAATGAAGTTCTTTGCCTGGCAACTTTCCGTTAAAATTACACCCCATAAGCACACTTTCTCTTCAACCTTACCCTTTTATTTTCCTTCCTATGCTACAGAAAATTCCCCTAATAATAGCAACAACATATAATATTAAATATCTGACGAAGTAATAGCAACGCTACCCTATAAAACGGTTTGAAGCAAACGAAAATATTTCGCGTAAACTATTCGATAATTGCAAACACTCCTGTTTTATTGACACTGTCACTAAAAATAAATATTAATTTTCCTGATATCCGAGGCAATCACTGTGGTTAGCAGTTTTTATTAAAATTACTTTTTGTGGGATTTTCAGGGAGTGATTATTTAATTCACCAGTACTTTTTATAATTTTCTCCCAATATTTTTCAAAGGAGAGACCAACCTATGCAACCTATTTGTAAACATTATGTAAAGAAGGTTCTAAGGAAGGTTTTGAGAATGGGATAATTTACAATGATATATTACTTTGTTAGGGGAATGTTCTTTTAAAAAATCGCCTGGTCGACTGCCTGAAGCAATGCCTTTCTGCCAGATCGACTTTGATAAAACGCAAAAGACAGAATGGGCAACCAGGCCAGTCGGGGAAAAGCATCTCTAATGTCTTGTCTCTCAGCATATGACAAAGAGCACTTGTGTCCGTCTGCTTTGTGGCAAATCCAGTCTTTAAGCTCCAAAGGTCCGAAAGCATTAAATGTTGCACAAGCCTTTGAAACGTTGGTTGAAATACTGGACACTTAATATGACAAAAATTCCAATATTTTTTACAAATAAAAAATTTCGAATACTTTCTAAAATGAAAAAATTTTGAAATTAAAAATATTTCCAATATTCTCATTTATCCTGCAGTTTTGAAAAATGACTTGTTTTGACCTGTTTTGAAAAAATTCCCCAAAGTAATGGAATTTTGGAGGCACAGTGGAAATTATATGAGAAACATAATTATTCCGTAATTAATCGTAATCAGCCGTGTACCAGCTCAATCTCATCGCTAACTATATCAAGTGTATTGCCACGCTTGTTACCGTCTGTCTGAATGTCTCGCGAACTATGTCTACTCGAGGCACTCTCCATTTGCATGTCTTTTCTCCTACGTAAATGAGAGAGCTCGTGTATAGTAACTCCCACACGTATGCTACTAAACTCCTGGAATTCTACAGGGTCCTGGGAAAGCAGATTTATGTACCCTTGTTTCCAACAGAATGGAATGAAAGGAAAATACTGGTTGGTTCCATCATTGATGGTAATCAGTTCGATGCAAATATATAACAATTAACAATTCTAGTTATCATACTACATTTCATTCAATTTATAAAATCACTGGTTAATTTTAATAAGTTGGAAATAGTACGTCGACATTACTGAAGTCTTTGAAACTTTTTACTGCTATAAATTGTACCTACTCTTCTTTTTTGTTCTAATTTTATAAAATATGTTATAATTTCACAATTCTGCTTTGTAATTTTGGTGTAAATGCACTGCAGCAATCGTCCAGCGAAATTCACGGGTTCGCGTCGGACAGTGGTATCGATTTTCAATTAAACTGCGTAACGAAGCACGAGCCTACTAATTAATTTATTACAACGACTCAGTCCTTCGTAGACGCTGTAATATTTTAGTAGAATTCGCTAAATAGCAGTAATCGCGATCATGCAATTTGTACGCGAGCTTATCGAGGGGCAGAATCATGTTTGACCGGGCTCCATCTTTGTCATAAATTCGGGACCGGCAGAGGTCGGGCGTGCTATAGATAAGATCATGCGAGATAACGTACGATCCGTTGGAATATCATCCGTTCGATTTTGGCATCCGGCTGAAAATATTAATCCTGCTGCCGCCAATCTGACAGGTACATGCGTAAGCTTCTTATGTGTGTTTGTAAACAGAGGGTTTGCTGACGAGCTGACGAGTGCTATAGTGAACGCCGAAACGGACAGCGTTGCGAAAATAAATATGTCAACGTTCAGCAAAAATTCGGGGATGTCTTTGAATGTCAAGAGATATTGCAATACGTCCGAAACTGGATTTTATAACTTTTAGTGCAATTAGGGGCTTTTCCAGTACTGCCAATAACTTCTACTTGGCAAAACATTTAATCGATACTACAAAATTCGAGTGGTCACTTCGATGACTTCTCTTCGACCAACCGTGCTGCATTTAGGTCAACATCGTGAGTTTACGAGGGAATATTTACTTCAACAAATAGGGTGAGGGACCCAGTTACTGTGGGGGTACCAATTACCGTATTAACTATATTTATTTTTAAAGCACAATGAATATTAAAAGACAGATATTAAATTTTTTGAATATTCATTATACTTTAAAAATAATGAATATTGATACCCCCATAGTGATTGGGTCATAACATTTTCTGTTGAACAATACTGTCACAATTAAACTTCAGATTTTATGCATCCGTGACAAAAATGCGTACACCTGTGGAACAGTAAACACATTTAAAAAATTTAGACATGCTGCCGTGTATTTTCCAACGAATTAAAATGATTCAGAGATGGAATAAATGTCCATGCAGCTTTCACACCTTGCGACAACTGCAAACAATTTTTATCATAAAAATCCACCATGTAAATAAACGTACATGTGTCGAATCCGTTAGCAACAGTTAAAATTTTGCAATTAAACTCCGTCCAACCGAGTACAAATTCTCCTGAAGATAATGAAAAGTTATGATACCAATTTCTCGGGCAGGTATGGCTTTTGTGAAAACCAGAATGGCTGCGCGAAAGAGTAAGAAGCGGGCTCTCCAGAGAATTAGGATGTTTTTTCGGAACTGTTACGCACGCGATGCGTGAATCCTGTGTGCACACTTCGCTGGCCTCTGCCGCGACACAATGGGCTTAACACAGAGACAAAAAATCGATAGAAACAATACGGTGCAGCTCCATTTCTCTCGGGTCCGTTTATTGCAATGAAATTGTAGTCAGTGTACGAGTAACTTCTGCGAGCTCTTACTGTTTCAACTGTTCTCGAGTGCCTCTCCTGTACTATGGAACAGCTGAGGTACAAATGGGGGATGAAAGTTGAAGATACTCGTGTTTATACAATCATCAAAATCCACTTCGCCCACCTTCTAATTAACCTTTCGATGCTCGGCGATCTTTTTCTTATGGCGGCCATAGTTCAAGGGGGTCAACGACGCCCTTCAGTCGGTTTTGGCTGAAAACTGTACGTTCAATAGCTTTCTAAGAAAGCACCCTTTATGCCAAGTTTCAACCCCGTACCTCAACTGTAAGGGTAGTTACAGGGAAAAAGCGAAAAACCAGTTTTCACCCCATTTTTCCTATTTTTTCGCATTCCAAAATTCCAGAAAAAATCTGACACATTTATCATATCCAACTACATATTCGAGAATTTTTTCCGATTTTTCTGTTGCAAATTGTGATTGTGAAAAGAAGTTCAAGATGGAAGTTCAAGAGCGACCACTCTTGAAATTCATTCGATTAAATTGAATAATCGAAATGGTAACAATTTGAATATTGATGATCTTTGAAAATCGGAAAAGTATGCAAATACTTTGGACGGTTTTACAAATAAAAATTGGGCTTTGTAAACATTACAACTCTGATTTTTCGTTTGATATACATATACATATAGTTAGAACTTTTCGTGCTTACAAAGCTCGACAACGATTAAATTATTTATATATTCGTCCCCACGTAATTGCATTTTTGATCAGTTTGTAGTCCACTTCCTTCCGTATTCACCTTGTGTATATTGATGGGGAGGCAGCGAGTTTGAAAAAACCGTATGCGGTGAACAACTATGAAGACGAGTAGATTTTTCTTCGTTAAAGTTCATTACGCATAGCATGTTCGCCTGCGACGTTGATTATGCAACGCATTAATCTAATTTCCGGCTTTATCTCTGCACCTCGAGAGAGAGAGAAAAAAAAAACAGAAGTAATATCAAGATGAACATTTATTGAACATTCTTTTATTATTGCGCGGACGGTGAGCTTAAAACCATTTATACAATTATTTAAATTTATTACTAATCTGTTTATTGGAGGAAACGCAGTTGGCATGGAAAATTATTAAAAATTTCCGATACCAATTGTTAGCTTAACGTGAATCCTGAAAATTCGAATAAAATTTATCTCTTTTCATAAAAATAATAAATTCATTTGATTTCATATAAAATTGATTACATTGCGATATAATTAATTAATTAATGTTTACCATTTCTAGCCTCATAGGCTTGTTTATTTGTCCGTAAAATATTACAAAACCGCAAAATTGCGATCGTCAGCTTACTATCTGATGAGATTGTACGTTTATGGCGAATTTCATGACGTAGCGCAATACTTGGATGGTACGAGAACCATTTTGTCTAGGTTCAGTAATTTTCGTTTACAGCGTTGCATCAGCTGCGTCTTCGTGTAACTTCGTTTTTAGTAGCGCGATATTAATATATCTTGTTACATGATGGCAAAGTACACACTTTCTCGAACGCAATATAATACTTCGGAACTGGGTTAAACAGCCACGGCTCATTATACTGGTAAATAGGCTCCCGTGTGAATGAGCTAACGTGTTTCTAATTTCCGCTTTTTGTCGGCGAAAAATCTGATTAGATTACGCCTAGAATTATATTTGCGATCGTGTCTCCCTCTCTTTTGCATTAACTTGTTTGTTTTCGTAGTCTGACGCTATTCGTGTCAGTGAAGCTGGATCCCTTGAAAACTTTATGAACTTTTCTACTTTGTCTTCTTTGAGGTTCATGAAAGTTAAAATTGCTTAAGATGCAAAAGTGTGTCGCTAACTCAAGAACGAAACATTGTTGCGAACAACAACTTTCTTCAGACGACTATTAATATTTATTTTTCCATCCGAAGAGGGTTTCCTACGCCTCCATAAATTAATAATATTAAAATTGGTATTATTCGTAATTTAAATGATGTGAAAATAAAGTCCCTTTCTTAAATTTTGAGACAATAATCTCAAAATCTGTAAAAATCTGTAATCTAAAAAGCTGTAGGAAATAATATTATTTCGCAACCTCCAAGCATTTGCCTTTTATGCTGTCGTAGACCGACCATTGCATAACGCAAACATAGTTTCTGCTCTTATTGCATACTCTGTATTCGAACCACGCCGGAAGGCGTCCAATGCAATCGATTGTTATGATATGTATACATATTTTTCATTTGCGCAATAAAGGAAAACTTACTGTTGCATGTATGAATGCAGAATACGAACGGATACAGAGTAAAAAATCTGACAATATGTAAAAAGTACAAATATTGTCCAGGAGTTGAAGAAGATTGCTTAACCAGAATCATTATTCGCTGTTGAAATGTTTACAAATGTGTGACAGCTCGAAGAATTTTAAAAAATGTTAAAGTGGTCGCAATTGATTATTTTATTATCCAGATTATTATTTTATTTTCCGAAATAAAATTGTAGAAGGTCTACATATTTTTATATACTCCTAGTTACGTTAATTAAGAATTGAACAATTGTAAAAATCTGAACTGCCCCAGCTTTTGCACCAAAGTCTGAAAAAGTTGTTGAGAAAGAGGAAGTAAAATTATGCGGAATCTCTCGACCACATAAAACAATTGGACACCTCCTTCGATCACTATTTATATGAACACTAAAGTATGACTACCAAGAATTTGGCAACGATCCTAACAGTCCCACGTGACCTGACACCAAATCTTCCTGTGTCCATGTGTACGTATAGAGGAAGCGGTAGATCAAAAATGCCAAACGCCTAAGCTCTCTCATGGGAAAATTCTCGTCCAACAAGGTAACAAGACGTTTGAAAAATGTGCTCATAAAAGCTCGAGATCGAATTTGCGAAACTAATTGAGTTAGGTTAGGTACATTTTTAGCGAAAAGTGGATAGCATCAGAAACAGTTTCTCTATAAATGAATGAATTGCGCCGAACGTGTACATCATGTTTCAGGGTATCCCTTTTAAATCGAACATTTTTTAACTTCAAGGTCATCTCAAAGTCATACAGTTTCGTACGCATTTCAATCGGTCTTGATGTCGACCACGACTTTGCGTCGTAAGAAATGGATAAAATGCGACAAAAGAGCCGATGACCTTGAAAGGAGCATCAATATGACCTTTGAAGAACTTTTTTCTGATCACCATCAGGCCTTGAAACTATTCAAAACCATCTTCATCGCATTTCTTCTGCCTTTAATGGCAACAGAAGTAATTTAGATGTTCGAATTAAATGGAACACCCTGTATATAAATGAAGCACAACATGCCCTCAAGTACCTATTACAAAAATCATAAGAATCGGAAGTAGCTACCCCTTTCGGTGAACATTACCCTGAGTTAATTTTGTATTATGATCTAATATATGTGTTACTCGATATATGTCCAAAACACGGGTCTAGCCAGGGACATGTATCGAGCAGGAGATACTATTCTTTGATCCACGCCGAACGTAGAAAAGTACAGCGAAGCTCTACAGGTCAAGGTTCGTGGCCCCTCACGGGGCATACCCCGCGGCAGTGGGGATAGTTCTGGGACATTAATCGGCTAGGCATTTGGGACATATATAGAGTAAATACTGTAAACAGACATTTTGGACCTCCAGAACGCAGCTAAGGGCGATGTCCTCAACGGTTTATTAAAAACTCATCAACATCGTAGATGGCTCTTTTCGTCCCAGATGCGTTCACCCTTTCCAACCCTTATACCACACACCCTGCCCAGATCGAATGAGGAGTGGCAACCTACCTTTCGTCAAGTTTGAAAGATGACCTGGACAGGTCGCTCCACGCGCTCATGCTCCGACTCCGTCTCCTGCAAGAGGACTGCGGAGCCAGCAACCTAGAGCTGCTCCTTCTTCTGGTACTCGCAATGTTCTCCGCCTGGAAGTAGACCCTAGGCGAATGAACCTTCTGTTGGGCATTCGGGGGCGTACAAGTCGGTGTCACAGCCGTCGAAGTGTGCAGCTCCGGCAGTGCCTCGTAGTCCCAAGCTCTGGCGCCCATCTCGAGCAAGGGCACCGACGAGGCAGCGTTTTGCCGTTGCTGGGGGTCCCGAGGCTTCCGCTGATGGAACAGGGCGAACAGCTGACGGAACGCCGACTCGTTCGCCCGGTCTTCCTTTTTTCTCGGTGGAAACTTCACTTTGTTGTCTTCCGATCCCTCTGATTGTCCTATCCCGGGGGTGAGTCTTTCACCCGCCGCGCACGAAGGTCGTTGACCCCCGAACCGAGTCACATCGCGAATTACCTCGTGGGCACACGGTGCGTCCAGTCGTCACACTTAACTGTCACACTGATCGTTCCTTTACCATCACACCGATCATTCGCTGTGCAATTGTGCTCCATTGTGACTGGCTATTGATCAACTAACTAGACTCCTTTTCTTTGTACACTACGGTCGATCAGCGACGTCTGATGGCCAGAGGTTTAACAAGGGTGCGACGTTTATCGGATCGCGTCGATCTTTTCTGATTAGCCTGATCAGTAACGAAACAACCTCGTGCTCCTGCCTCCGGAGGCTAATGTAATCTCCAATCGATACACTCGAGGCATCAATTTAGTACACGTCCGGCCCGAGTAACAGGGTATTATGTTCTTCACTCTGAGGGATTCGTCTCGAAGGATTTTGTAAGTCGGGCGGCCCGACACATGGAAGCATCAATTTTATACCGGCCGTTTTAAGTGCAACAACGTGCTCTTCATCCTAGAGGATTCACCTTGAGGGATTTACCCTGAAGAATTCAGTACCTTGAAGGATCCAACGCCAAGCGGATACATCGAGGCTTTTGATGCTTCTGGGTAACAGGGTATTATGAAGGTGGGTATCTTAATCCTGAAGGATTCAACATGAAGAGGTCGAATGTTTCGATTGATCCGAGTGCTCCAAGTGATTAACGAACTTGCTCTCGATAGGATCGAGCGATTAGCGCATCTGTTATGCGTTTGTATCGCATTGCGCAACAACGGAGCGTTAACACCGAAACACGAATCAAAGAAACACGATGAAGCGCGTGAAATCAATAACCACCGACTTCCGAGTCCGCCTTGCTAATGCACCGTGAAGAGCCGACTAACCTCGAAATGTTCTCTCGCACTCGAACGTGTAAACCCCCGTTACCGATCGATCCCATGATTCAACAGCTATAAACTATGTTATCGGGAGGACGAGTCTGAACCCCTGAGGTTTCCTCCTCTAACAACGAACGTCTCTCAAATGGATACTCTTTTTTTTCTCTCAAAAATTACGCACGAGTCAACAGTCGTATATCGACGTAACAAAGAAACAATCGAACAGTGGTTGGCTTCAACAAACAGCAGTGGTCTCAACAACGTCGCGATTATTATCGGTTTGCGCTTTCGGGTCTACAAGCTATGATCGATTTATCAAAAATTCAACTTGGAAAAAAGAGGGTCGAGCTCGATTGGATCACTGTCAGGTGACCAGTTTCACGAACAGAGACATAGTAGCAGCGAGAGGTCACCAGGGATCGACACACTATTTCACGGCGGTGTTCATTGTGTCAGGGACGTGTCTCGTCGTTCCCGCTAATTGAAGTGGATCGTGACGATCGTGAACGAAATTGCCGATTTCTTCGGGACACATGTTTGATCGCGCTAATCCCTTCGGGACACATTGCCGACGCTGGTTACATCACTAACTTCTTCGGGACACATGACTGCTCACTTCGAGACACATGATTGTTCACCTAGTTTCATACCTTCTGCACTGCGATTTTTAAAGAATTTCTCCGAGAACGAGTCTTCAAGAACGTCTTCGGCAATGACTATTCAGGAACCCAGCGTCTTCGATAACGGTTCTTCAAGAACGTCTTCAACAACGACTTCAAGAACCTCGCCAATTTATACATAAACGAACCTCAGCTTGGAAAGAACCTCAATTAATACCCGCAGCCTTTCAGCCAGCGATCCTAACAGTTTCCCGTCACGACAGGCGTCCGTGCAGCCGAGATTAGGTCACGGTGACCCAAGCCGAAGGTCATGACCGTTGAAGGATTACCGGAATTGTCCTCGTTTGATCTCAATAAAGCTGTCTAGTGCTTCGGCTCCTCTCGCTGGGAACGTTGTGACAGGCATCAAAGCGATCGATCCCAGCGAATCCTCCCGACCGATCGTGTCTGCTCATTTTTCTCTTTCTCGCGGGAGGCTAAAAACGCGTTTCAAGGTCGTCGTCGTCGTCGATGGCGAGCCGCGATTTCGTAATAAAAACACGCACGGCAAATGTCAGATGTCTGATAGCAGGTCTGCCGAGCAGAGGCACTACAAACGACGCGTGAGACCCTCGTGTAAACAATGAACGGCTGGCTGATGCAGTCGATAACTATAAAGCATTACTGGTCAGCGTCGGTGAGCTGAGCAGTCGCTTCAATCCTGCGGGCTTCAACGTAGCGGAAGGTCGAACTGTCATCGTTCCTGGCAAACTTTCTCTGTCAACAAAGCCGACCTCTTCGAGGATCGATAGTCATCGCCGAACGCCAAAATTCTTCTCATTCATCAACGTCCAATCACCATGCTCGTCGACATCGTCCTCAATCTTGGCGAACGTCAAAATCAGCTGATCACTTAGGCAAGCACCCCCAACTGAGCACTCAACTCTTCAGCACCGCCAATCTTCGTCGTGACAGAAACAGTTAACCCTTCGGGGACGACATTATGTGACATTAAAGATATAATCTTTCAACGATTTAGACTGCTTCATAGTTTCCCCAGCTACCCTCAGAATTCTGGGAAGCGAGCAATAATGCATGGCAACGCATCGCGGTTAACAATCTGACTTTCCAATTTTGCAATATTTCTCAGGGTCAGCGACGATGTCGGGTCCGAGGGGTTAAACCGGCGAACCAATCGACGCGTAATCAATATTCACCGAGACCTTGACAGCATCAAGTGCACCCGCATATGGTGCTCATCCGACGTACTCTGTCACACGCAACAACGGTGTTCAACGGTGCAATCGTTCCCAAAAAAAAAAACCGAGGGGCCGAACTGTCCTTGAACCGCGCTATGTCAGCTGTCGAACGGTTCGGCGATCGACCGTGCGGACTCCAGACGATGGAAATGGCGGAGAACAACGGGTCTCGGTTTAACGTGTCGCCTAAATGGTCGCTGATCGTAACTGGTCCTGGTGTTTGCACTCTGCCGAGGAGCTATCTCGCAGCTGGCCAGCCCGTACTGCGGCACATCGTAGCAACTTTCTCTCGCGCTACCCTAACTCGCCCTCCCTCGTCCCACCCGTCCACCCTCGCTCTCTTTCTTTCTCTCGCCCCTATGCTGTCAACGCGACCGCTCTGTCATCCCTGTTCCCCCAACGGCAGCTCCTCTCTCGCTTCTGCCAACAGCGGATCCGTGCAAAAGCGGCGCACACATGCACGTGGCGCCGCTGTTGTTAAGGCGGCTGCGCTGAGGATTGCTCCTTGTGTTCCGAGGGTTTCATCGTGGTAGATTCTTCCTGGCGGTCCTGGGATCCTGGAGACTCGTCCTGCTGGTGCACAACTACCTCCCGGACCCTCAACTTCTGGGCCTGAGAGCTCTTCGTCGAGAGCATCTTCCCCGAGAGTCTATCGAGACCTCTTGAAACCCTGCGTTAGAGGATCGAGGCTCTGAACAGGTCTGGCAGTGTTGTTCGGTTTCCGATGGTTTTATTTTATGGAGTCGTGGTTTCCGAGCATATTTGTGCCCCGGAAATGAGTTTAGAGACAGGAGATCACAGTTGTGTGGCAGGGAATGTCTAGACGCTTGATGGGGGTCTTGTAGAGACTTAGGGACGTGTTTGACGATGACTTAGAGTGCAGGTAAACTATCCTGAGACTGTATCAGGTGTATGGGATGCAGAGAATATCTCGCAGAGATTGTTTAAAGACAGGAAATCGTAGTTGTATATTACAAAATGTTTAATTTACAAGATTTAGAATTCCTTTTGAGGTGGTGTTTGATGGTGATGCTGAGCCGAAGTTGCACGGGGTTGTTATTCCGTGGCAATGCGAAGTTATTTCAGACAGGGATGAATGAATAGCTGGAGTACAACATCGATTCGCAACCTAAACTTGCGTGACGGGCTTGCGCTTTGGGAGCCTCGAAGTTTCAATACGCCACGTGGTGCGCCCCATACGATGGGGGATCAGCCTGCTATCGCGTGCGTCAAAATAGAATGAACATACTATTTGCGTAACTGGGGAACGATCGTGGTCGCGTACATGCGTGGGTTAATTATTTTGTGGCAGCACCAGGGAATTTCAGGTGACTAGACTGTAATGCGTGGAAGCAACGGGGACAATTAATTAACTGCAACGAATACATGTAATTGAATTCCTTGTGTTTCAATTGAGTTGCTTGTAAATAATCAATAAATTGGCTAGAAAGAGGCTACGAATTAATTTTATGACTAGACTGAGGATTTTATGGCAAAAATGGATTAATGAAAAATACAATTGTAAAAACGATAGAAGAATTTAAGAATATTATTATATTATTTGTGGTTTGCTATAACTTTTATCTTATGGTCATTAGCAAAGTTTTGGACTGGTGTTGTTTGCAATGATCATTAGCTGTTGATGTGTTGAAAGAATGAAGGAGGAAAGATAGAGTGAATTCGACGAGAGAAACAAATGGTTAGCCTGCTTGAAGAAAAGAAATTTATAGCACCCAAGATGCTCTTGGTCATAAGGTATCGTTAATCAAGTTGGGAAGGTTAAACGGTGCAATCATTCACGGTTAGTTAGATACTTCACTGCAACTAGCCAATGGGTAGCAATGATTGTCTGGAGTGAGTGAAATAGAGCACTATAAAGCGAGCAATGTCGAAATTTTATTCGGAAGTACTGTCTAATTAATTTTATGATATCACTTTACTTACCGTAAATTTAAAAATTGTTGATACATTATGCACGGATATCTCACGAATCAATTAAAATAAATAAATAAATAACTTGTTTTGATTCCCACTTCTGGCCAGGATCTCTGCATTTTTATGTGGAAAAAATGATTTATAGAAATCAATGCAAAATAATCTCGAATACTATTCGCACGATGTCTATCAGTACATGATAAAATTTCCTTTGTTTCCCATTTTGTCGTGACAGTACTCTTGGCAATTTTTTATGGGAGTGTTTCCTGACTCAAGATTAATGATACTTAAACGTACGAAGTGGAGTAGAAAATTATTGTCTGTCCGAGTATGACGGATCTTTCTTTTGAAAAATGGACTGTAGAAAATTATGTACTGCAATTTTTGAATTTGCTGAAGCAGCAAAATGTCATAATGGAAGTTTAATACGACGCGAAATAATAAATTTGGTTGCGAAAAAACGTTCTATCTAAATATTAATGCTTTTAACCGTACAGTCTGCAAGTAGAAGTGGTGGTTTATGGTCAGACACGCCGGCTCATTTATACTCGGTGTCACGAGTAACCGATAAATCTTACAGGAACTTCCTTCGCAATTACAGGCATACTCATAGCTCTGTTGTGTATACTGCTTTACTGGAAAAGGTGCTGTTAACTAATGTAAGTGATGTAAATGTTAAGTAATGTTGTAAGTGAACAAGTTGTTATTTATGAAAAGCCACTTTCAGTCTTCCAAATAAAAAGAAACCACCTTTATTTGGAAATTAAATATAACTGAACTCATTTATTTTAGATCAGATAAGCAATCAATTGGTAATTATCCTGAAGTGACACCTAGCGACATTCCAAGACGGACATCGGTAATGAAGAAACCTGTTGCAGCATTGAACGAGAAATCCTGACAAAGAAGATTGGAAGCTCTGCGAACTCAGAGGGCGCAGTTGTGTCGATAAAACAGAAAGACACCCCTGGTCTATAATACTGTCAACGAGCTAACTCTGGGTGAGAATGTTTTTTTAAAAACTTACCTTTGGCGCAAGGGTAAGTGTAGATTTGACGAAAGCGTTTAATTCTTATTCGAAATAATCAGCAAAACATAAAAATATGTAGCTCATATTCCGAATTAATTTCTGAGAAACATAATTGCTCTTGTCTGTTATCAGTGTTCATGAACACATAAATTAAACATTGTTGTGCATCAGAAAACGATAAGAACAATTAATTGAACCGACGAAATTCTACAAGTTAAAACAGAGATACATACAAGTCGAGAACGGCTTTAATCTGATTTAATTAATTAATCTTACCGGGATAAACCGACTAGTGTATTCATGTACTGTTCTTGAGACCAGAATTCTTGCTCTACCGGTGGCGTATGGTTGCCGTGACCCCTAATTACCAGCACACGATCGTAAGCCGTACGTTTAGCAATTTTATGCACTGATTCTGTGCACGGGGAGTTCATAAATGTATTTTACTTCAGTCGATATCGCGTTATATTCGCGATCATAAAGGCTCATATATGAAAGAGCCGAGATTAAAGGAACACGTAAAATTATATTTTTAGAAAGCCGACGGGTATATCAAAGGACATCACCGAGACTGAGATTTCATCAAAGAATTAAGCTGGGCAACCTGCTGACGTTTTCATTTACGCTACTCGCAAAGACTTTAAAAGACAATGAAAAAATTAACAATTACGAAACAAAGGAAAAATTATTCCGCACCAGTCAACGTAAATTCAATGCACGACTTATACGAATATGAATACTGTGACGGTATGTGCCTCCACGTTTCCCTTCATTTAGCTGAAAAATTTCGCAGTCCGCACAAAATAGATCGATAATGAGGTCAGAGACCTGAATGCATTTTCCATTGTTTCGTCGTGGAAATCCATCTTGCGCTTGAAATGTAACGAAAGTAACAATTTATTAAATTTTATTTAATAATGTGCTATGTCCACTTGTTAAAAGTTCAAGTAACAAACAAAAATGTGAAGTGTAATTTGAAACGGTAGAAAGATCAAAATAAATGAAGAACTTCTGTACTATAAAACAATAACAATCTCACATAGTCGGTAAAGGGGCCAATTAACGCCCTCCTTGCATTCTAAGCATACTCGCAAATCTGGATCGTACTTACCAAACAAAAGCATCTAAACAAATGCAAAATCAACGACCCGGTTCGACGCAGCTTTATTGTAAAAGACAAATTCAATGGCGTCGGAATTCCCCGTGGACATCGAAAAGCGTGCTATAGTTCGGAGGCTGCGAAAGAAGGTCGAACGGAATCTCGTGGAATATGTTATACTCGAAACATAGTTCTCGAGGAATCACGAAATACGAACCGAGCAAAGGAGTCGAGCTGTTGCCAATTTCCGCAAGATTTTGTCAGATTTGTTGACAAAAATGTTGGGACAGCAGAAAATAGCAAAAATAGAAACGTCGGTCGATACTAATTGTGTCAAGTGTGGCCCCTTGGCTTCTGCGCGAAATAAGACAATGCCTTTCCACGTCAGTTTTTTAATCCGGACGTTCTCTCGGCTCGACGGGGTCGTACTGGCCACGCGTAAAATGCTTTATACATATTTAATGGCGAATTTACACCTGCGTATTACACCTGAGAGGTAAGAGTCTCGGCGCAGTCTAGAAATAGTCCGTTTCGAGATCGAATCGTTTGCGAGCTGGCACATAAATTTCCAGGCCCCCTTAAAAGTTGATACCGTAAAACGACTATGCAAGCCATTAAAATTTTATGCGTACGTAAATAATATTTTACCTGAGCGATTACAGCGTTTTTATGCTCGCGCGAATATACTGTTCCTTGGAATTTTATGGTCATAAATTTTGCGCAAAAAATAAATAAAATACAATACATTTCAGACTCGTTGAAATTATAGAAAAGAGAATTTTCTATTTTATTTTTATCGTATGGAAAAACGGGTCAAGGTCCTCTCCTGACAAAGTAGTATTAATTTGCTGCACGCGGTTCCGTGTGCGCGTTATTTTCTTAATGGCAAGAGTGCATTCGACGCAGTATGTTGCCCAGACTATGGGAAATAGTTTGTCGCTAATTTGATATGTCCGACAAAAGAGATACAAAGCTCGAATAACCATCTTATCAGAAACCGGGTATACCAACGCGTAGCCGAGCTTGCATACATTTGCATTGATGAATCTCTGATGATATTGCCTAGTATAGTTAACATATGTGAACCGATGCAGCATCACGAAGTCGTCGCACTTCGTGCCAGATATAATTGCGAATATTTCACGGACAAACTGGCGAAAATTATGCACGAGATAATGCACATAAATATTCGTAGACCGTAGACAATTCCGTAACTGTTCGAGCATTTATCTTAACGTTTTGTATTCGTGAATTCGGTCGATATAATTCTCAGTGAGCTTCTCCAAGAAAAATAATAATCTAAGAAGAGAAAATAATTAGTTATTAACAAATTTGATTGTATACTGATTATTGAGTGATATATTACTCGAAATAATACGATCTGTTATAGTGATGTGATCTGTCATCATGAGATGGGATTGTGAAATCAGTGGAATGGGAGATAGCGGGAATAGGGTATGGGGAAAATGCCAAATGCAGCGAAAGAAACATTCGCTCGATGGACGAAATCATCGTTCATCACCACTGTTGGATTCAACTCGATCAGCCTAACCTTCTCTAGTTTCCGTTTCTGACCGACTTTCTCGCAAAGGATGCCGAGGTATTAGAGCGTAAAAAAAGAGACTACGTATTCAAAGAAACGATTCAGCACCCGTTCCAACACCGCTGATCTCCCGAGTGTTTGGTCCCTCCATCTCCGAGTGCTAACGACCCGATCTGAACGCCGCAAATTTTAAATTGAAACTCGAAAAGTGCTCTGACTTGATCAATTATACTCTAATTTTGTGTTATAGCGTGGTTATAGCTGTGGTAAACCGAACTTTGTGCAAAATAAAAATTTTCTGCGTCAACTGCGAGTGGCAGAAATGAAGAAGAAGGTTAACCAGACGAGAAAATGCCAAAAATCGAGGTTTTAAGGCGAGGAATTAACTGGTTCAAAAGTTATGAAAAGAATTCAATCCAATTTAGTTTCACTTCGAATTTTGATTTCCGAAAAATTATTCTTGTCATTAATACGGTATAAACTATGAGTAGAAACAAGTATAAACATATATTTGTGAGCTTCTCTTATTTGCTTCGGTGACAGGAAGAGAGGTTAGGTTTATCGATTCGGTAACTTAGCATACAGAATCGAGATTGACACCGTACAATAACCGTTAATTAATCCAGCTTTCGATCGACACTTTAAGGGAGCCATTGAATTCTCTAGTATGGTATTGTGCACACTTTAGCATAATTGAAGCGTCTAGGTATAAGCCGATTAAACGTATCCAGGGGCGGACCTTTCAAAAGAGTAAACAACGGAAGATTGTCCCTTCTCGTAGAAGACTAGAGTCACGTAATGTTGAAGCGTGACATGCCATAAACTAATAAACAAATTCGCATATAATTATGAAATAATGAAAAATAGCAAAATAATTTTAAAATCGATAGAGAAAAGTTAGTTAGGTCTGGGTAATTTTAATATCTGTAATTTTGCGGCGAACAAAAGGTTTCTGTAATGAAATGTTAGTACATATTTCATTTTCATTAATGAGAAAAGTCACCCCACCCGAAAATTCCTCCGTTCGTGGAAAAAGATATCGGCAGATTAATTAGTCATCCTTGAGCTACTTTTTCTTCGTCAAATGGAATTGGAGTTTTTATCATCTCAACATTCTTATGTTCCATTGTACACACACGACCGCACCCTGAAAGCCAGTGTGCAATTCTGCATTAGGGTTATAGGGGTAGTCACAACTGCTTTACACGCGAGAGGTGCAGAACTACTTACAAATTATTAGAGACGCTCAGAAAGTGTCACTTTCTTATGAACTTGTTTAAATTAACGGTATTTATGAATACAAGTTTAAAAAAAAACAGTTGATAAACCGGTTCCTTGTCACGTGACACAACTTGGAATAAAATATTATTTTGTGTAATAAATAAATACGTCTGTGACATTTTGCTCATTGTTATATGTCTACTAAAACCTTACAGAGGAAGACTAATGAAGTACTCATTTAATACAGAAGTAATCAATAGCGTTTGAAGGCACGGGTCACGCAATAAACTAGTGAAAAAGTTTCGCACTCAGGCGAAAAAATTGCAAGCGAAGAAAGTTAATGAATTACGATACACATGTTGCATGCTACACTATTGTTAATGAGTTCGTGAATGAGTAATGAAGAAATTAATTAGATACGAAAAAGTGCATGGAGAAAATCGACTAACTTTAATAACATTTAATGGAGTATTATATGTGTACTAAATTACATTATGTTCACGATGCATGGATTAAAATAAAATATATAAAATAAAAAGTAGTTGCAACACTTTCCTTAATCATTTCAACCAGTCAAAAATAATACAACGTAAAGCGATCGTGGCGTTTTGTAATAATTAAATGTTATTTAAGTGGCATTTAAGTGGTCCTTGTGCAATTCTCGGAAACCGTGAAAATAATTCATTGAACATCTCCCCCGCCAAAGATTCGCTAAAGACGTCTCAATGTCGCCTCGACTACTGCGAGGGATCGTTATTAGACATTTACTGGGTCGTTCATTTCGGATGTCGTCATTTCCAGAAATGAATTTTTTCTACACTCGCCTAATTATAAATCCAACAAGTTATTACTCACGTTATAATACAAAATATGACGATAAACCAGTACAAAATGTCCAACTTTCTTCTCTAAACATAAGCGTCATATCGAGTACCATAATAATTACAGTGAACTCTCGATATATGTCAACAACATGGCCCAACGTCATGTATCGTCCAGGAGACATGTCCGAGCCGTGTTATGTTTACACTCCTCGGCGTCCGTGGCCTTTCGCTGAATATACCTCGCAGTACTGGGGATAATCCCGCGACGTTTATCGTCCAGGCCATGGCGACATATATCGAGAAATCACTGTATACAAGTGCCTTGATGATTGACAGGACTATTCTACGATCACAGAGCATCTTGCAGTTTTATTTTTCACAAACATCCGCGGTCTAGTAACAATACATCTCAGGAAACGTTCACTTACCGTTCACCGTCATCGTTGAAGGCATAATCCCCCAAAATGAGATCGCGCAGGCGATACCTGGGGGGCAGAAGAAGTGGCAGGCAAGGATCTGGCTCGTTCATGGTGGAGGCTGTGTTTTCGTTGGTATCATCGAATTTCTCGATGATACCACGATATAGGACACTGACTAGTGCCACAGTTGCTCCTTCTGTCACTTCTGCGCGGTCGTCGTGTCACGATCTGCGACAGAAAATTGTTCGAAATCATTAAAAATGATTCAAATGGATCTAGATAAAAATTCATTGAAAATAAATTTTACGAAAATTTATGAAAGAAACAATCATCAAGACCTTCCGTCTTCTGGACATTGACCAAAGGTCGCAGTGAAGAGGACACCTAAAATATTCTAATTTTTTTATTTCATATGAAAATTGAGCTCGTCTCAATTTGCTGAGATTAATAAATAAATACGGAAAAAGATCTGTCGGGATTTTCCACATGAAAAGAGTGTCTCTGCATCGTAAAATTAATTAGGTAGCTTCCTGCGAATGTGCCTAAGTCGTAGACGCGGATTTCGTATCGCTCGATCGACTTATGTCACGAAGATTACCAGCGTATTGTATTTCACGTTATTCGTCTTAGCTTACCGCAACAACCGAGCGGAAATAGAACCTGCTAATTACTCGATTAGAAGCAGACACTCGATCCACGGGCATAACCAGAGGCTATTTGCGTGGGTGGTGCAGCTTGAATATTAACATTATTACAAGTTTGCCGCCCTTTAATGATTCGTGATAATCGGCTGAGCATCCGGCGAACTTCCGACGAGCATGATTGCTGCTTCAGCAGTGCTCCTTTAGTCTTACATTTGCCATACATGCAACAACGTCTCATAAAATTATGCGCTGTTTTTTTTTAGTAGCTACTTATTTTGTCAGAACTCGAATTGTATATTTTTCAACAAATTTTTGTAAAAATTATTTGTTTCTTTTTAATTATGTGGGCAAATTTCAGTCTTGAATTAAAAAATTTCTTGATATTTAATATTTAAATATTTAAATACTTTGACGAATTTTCAGTCTCGAATAAAACAACTTATCTGATGAATGAGCTCTGCCACTTCGCTTGCCAGACTGAGAACTATCTCTGTTCCACTTGTCTGGCCACAGATCGTCCCTACTCTACTTGCTGACTACAGACCACTCTATTTCCACTTGTCTGGAATTTCTATCAGTTTGCTCCCTTACTTAACCATAAGCCGGCCTTATGATACTTCCGTGACCATATATCATCCCATTTCCATTTATCTAACCATGGGTAACACCTCCTGTTTCATTGACCATGGAATCTATTTAATCTTTTTCTATCTATCTATCTCCTTATATTCAATTTCTATCGCGATACAGTCGGTACACCTGTGATTCTTAATAATTAATTAGAAAAATGTTGTGTTCGCGTAACGATACTGCTAAAAACCGGACATACCATGTACATAGCAACCTAATACGTGTTGGAGAGAGGAATCAATATGTGAATTGTTGCTGACAGAGGCAATTTGCAGCGACAAGTGACCAATAAGTTGTGCAGATGCAAAAAGCTGCGCTTGACGGAATTGCAGCATTCTCGACGCGTGTCAAGAACAGTTTTAATCTGCAACCTGAAAAATTAACAGTGTCGTCGCATTTTAGAAAGTCTTTCGCCGATTTACTCTAGCTTTCTCATATTTAACGAATTTTAGGAGCGAGCGAATTTTCGCAGAAAACAACTTTACGACACAGGCTATTTCCAGAGATAACACTTACTATCCTGAATCATGTGTTCCAATAATCTTCTGCAAGTAATCGGGCAATATTTGGCTACATAAATATTTCAAATACTATCTAATATTTTAGAGTAAAATATTTGTATTTTGACAATCTAAACCACGAAATCAAATATTTGTATTTCAAGAATCTGAATCATAAAATATTTCCAGTTAAAACTCTGGCATGCAAAATAAAATATTTTATTTTAATTATCTGGCATAAAATAAAATACTTATATTGAATATTTAAAATCAAAGAAATAAAATATTTCGTCATGAAAGGATTGGCAAGTAAGTTTCTTGAAGATATAGAAGTAATTAATTTTCGTAGAGAGATTTCCAATATTTAGTTGATCCTGGAGCGGATATTTCTTAATTGAAAGGGTGCAGGAGATAAGCTTGAGAGTGACGTGACCGTGCCGCCAGAAGTATTTCCAAAAATGACGATTTCCCATCATAACATTTTCAGTGGATTCATAAAATCGTCGAATTGTTTTTAGATTGGGAGACACATTGTTGGATACGTCACGGCAGCGAAATAACGGACTTGAAAGTGTCGATATCGATGTCCCACATGTATTCGTTTCTCGCCCCAGACTATATTACCCAGCCTAAATATAACAATAGATCTAGTACAGATGGCCCACTGGTCTTCGTGTACTTATCGAATTTGCTTTTGTTGTATTTCATCTTTACTGGGGAAACATCTGAAATTAATCAATATTTCTTTTCATTTTACAAAATAAAAATCTGAAATTTGTGTGTTGCTGTAATAATTACAATGAATTGAAAATAATGGGTATTTTTAAATCCTTCTGACCTTCCTAATGTTTTATTGATTTACTGATTTATCCTATTTATTTAAAAAATAAAATATCCTAAAGCAACGTGTCACAAAATTCAAATTTAATATAAAAATAAATTCAAGTGACCTGAAGTGGATCACCTTGTATAAAAATTATGAAAACTGAATTATTTACGTCTTTCGCAATATTTAATTTAGAAGTTGAGAGGTACTAATTAAATTTCTGGCGTGCACAACGTGTATTTGTTTTATGAAAAGAAGCACGTACGCTGGCGGTTCAACACTGAGGAAATACTACTTTAGGTATAGCATATTTCTACCTTTCTGTTCCGCAAAAGGGCGTTCTTACACCGAGGTGTTACTGAAGAGCTAGTGATACGATATACACCACACTCTTCCGCCATTACATAAATTTTAAATACAAGCCTGAGTTACTGAAACAGTATATAGGGCGTCTCAAAAGTTTTGTGAATGGTATATATGTTATACGAGATCCATACTGTCATTGTAACGAGCCGTGTACAGTTTCAGTATGAGGGTGATCTGTCCCCAAACATCAGTCCTACTTGATTTAAGATATTAGCGCAGGAAGCACCTTGTCGATCTGTAATTACGCGTGACGAACAATTCAATCTATTAGGCCTGCTCGTCACACAAAGACCATCTGTCATTGTGCAGCTGCATCCTACACAAGCGAATCAACCATAAAGCGCATCAAATCATTCCTTACATGCGCTAATCATCGATGATTGTTAGACTGTCGATCTCTATGCAAAATGATATTATATACCGGGTGAGTCTTGTGACATGCCCACTTCGAATAACTCGCGAGTTATTTATTGTTCGAAAAAACTTTTCCAACAAATATTACACGATTCCCAGGGGGGACGACAGTGCTGTAATTTGTTGCTGCACATTTTTATCGAGATACGAGGGTCAACTTTGAAGAAAAATTTCACCCTGCATGCCGTGCAACATTCGTTTGAAAAATTTTGCTTAAATAACTTAGGAGTTATTCGAAGTCGTCACGCTACGAGACTCACCTCCTAAGTCGTGATACATGAAAAATAATGGGACAGGGGTCTTTGAAGTTTAACAATCGTCATTCCTGTACCTTTATTTTAATAATCAAATTGAAGGAAAGAAGAATACGAAGAAGCTAATATATGCATTCCGTACGGCGCACAATTCCCGTTAGCATTAAAATTCTTCGTACATTCTCTGCAGAGGCGTAATGGCATTATGTACTATACTACTTCAATCTCTTTCATCTATTTTTCATATTCTCTTTCGTGCGTCTGCATGTCGATGTATCGAGATTAATGCGATTCCAATTTTAGAAAAAAGTTTAACCATTTTTTTCAAAGGATGAGGGGGTAGGGGAAGCGTTACTAAAAGAACACTAAAAAATGTCTTTTTCCACAGTTTGGTAGACACAATGACACCATGCAATTTTCATTTCAATTTTTTTTTAATACCATTCGTTGGTCTTGTGATGTTTCAGGAAAAAGAAAATATTGAAATTTTTCAAGGGCTGATTTCACCCCTTAAACCCTTCCCTTGTGAGAAAGCGACAATTAGAAAAATTAATTTCACGCGTTGATCGCATTCGGGGGAAAGAGTGTAACATAGAATATTTCACTTACCTAGTCCACATTTTCGCAAGCTAATCTGCCCAACACTTAATTCGTCCAGAGTCGCCGGCGTGTTGCTCCCGGGCCATCATAACCGCTCATTATAGCAGACGAACCGCCGCGCGTTCACTGGATCCGCAGCACTCGCGAGCACTGCCGCCGAAGAACATTCGACACTTTTCTTCCATCGATCGTCGAAACGGTTGTTCGAAACGGTTACCGTGCCGTGCATCACGGCTGTTAAACAATTCAAGAAAATTCTATCACTCAAATCGATTGGCCATGGGGAAACGCTGTTAGCAAAGCATCACCACCCGCACGATTGCCAACGCGTCCCCACTTGCGCTGACAGTGTGCAAAAGCAAACCCTATTACAACCGGTTCCCGGACACCTCAACAAATCAAACATAAATTTAAATTATCCATCAATCCTCCAAACCGAACAGCCGCACTTCATTGAGCCGATCAATACCGCGAGATTTCGATCACAGAAAATTCAAATCGAGGGCGAGAAGAGGAACTCGAAAGGACCACCGTTTTTTGTTTGCTTCGAGGAATTTTGCACGCATCAGTGACAAATAGAAATCCAGTATCAAACAGAAATCCGTGTTATCTGCTCAATACTGCGAATTTTCAACTCAAGAACTCAAAGGGATCACTGGCGACGGTGTTGTGCGGAAATTTGCACAAATCTGTCACGTATCTGTCACGTATCTGGCACGTATCTGGCGCGTATCCAGCGCGTAATTTCTATATGTAAAAACGCCGTGTCAGGATCGTTCAGCTCGTCCCGGTGGAGGTTTTACACGTCGGGCAAATCGCAGCGATCGAGTCGCGCAAAAATCGAAACTTTTCACCGCGTTTTCGCGGACGTGGGTGCATCGGGCTGCGTTAACGCCGCAATCTAGAGCGTGCACGAGCGATGCAGACGCAAAGAGGCGCGGCGATGCAGCACGTGCAATGTGATCACGCTTTGTCACGCAACGAACGGGCAGGGGTCTTGTTATTCGAAGCTCGCGCGTCCCCGACGCTTACCCGACGGTGTCTCGCGCTCCAATGATGACGCGTTGTCGTCGAAACAACGTCGACGTCGACGCTCTCGACGACGCCCACCGTCGCCCTACTCGAGAGCCAACATCCCGAACACCTGCCCGAGGGAAAAACGGACGCTGACCTTCGCACTCGAGAGAAGAAACGCGAATGGAATATTTAGCCGCCTTGTCGGGGATTGATCACCCTGACGAACGCCGAATTTGGGGCAGTCTGAGTGGTACCTGTGCTAACATCCTGATTGCTGTGTCGGTCGTCGCGATTGATCCAGACGTTGTCTTATGTTAGATAGTTCTGAAGGCTCTGTGGATCTTTTGTTCCAAAGATTTTTTGCTCGTTCGTTGGCCGAGCTAGGTCTTTCGTGAGGAACAATAGCAACTCTATTGTTATCGAATTAAAGCTAGCTTGGTTCCTGTAAATCACAATTGACTGAAGAAATTTTTTACATAGAGGTTCGCAGTCTAATTGCCACCATAAGCTCCCCCGATTAAGGGGGGTACTATAACTCACAGTCGTCTGCTTTAAACAATCGATGAGACAAAAACTAGTCAGGTAGATGTTCCGAAATTTTGTACACATGTTTGCCAATATTTAGTACTCGGTAATGAATTGACGAAATTCTCGTGTGACAGGATCGAAAAGTTTTTTGTTGTTTTTTCGTTTAAATTTTGTCCGGGATTTTCTCGGAAAATTTCACGGTGTAAAATCACGATAATAACGACGTCATATTTAGTACAATATAGCAGAACTTTTGTGTAGACCGAAATAAAGTATGTTTAATCGACTGAACATTTAATGAAATTAAGATTTTTAAATTAAGATTTATTCCTGCAGATAAGAATGGAACTTCAGCCCACTCGAAATATCAGCAGAGGAATTGACTTTTAAATCGGAATAAATACTAGGAACAGAACCCACGTGTACATGTACATGCTTCCCACGTTTGCTTTTACCAACACAGTACTCCCACCATGTCAGGCGAGTCGCCGAATACAAATTTGCAAAATGCAAGGACGCGTGCATATTAACAAAAATGAAAGGTACTTTGATTCCAGTCCGACTGCATGTTTTCCCATCGACGATAACAATTTCCTACTTCATACATTATAGATTTTATAAATTAATCTATGCAGATTGGAATTTGCATACAAATTTGCAGGTCCCCGAATTAACCGTACGATGTTTGAACTATTTCTAATAATTTGACAAGTAAATGCTTCGCATGCAAATGTATTAGAATTAAATGAGGAATATATAGATTTGAAAAATTTATTCCTTGGTATAAAATCGATGCGAAATTAAATTCGATGGAAAGATGAATAGTTGAATAAATTTTTCATTGATTGAAAAATTTATAGATTTAATCGATTTTTGAACGACATTATTTTTTTATGCAATGCATAATGCACGGTGCATAATGCATCCCCGTCAGATTTCAACAATTCCATGTTTATCTCTCGATATGAAATTATGTATTATCTCCTTCATTAAAAATAAAAGCTGATCAGATAAAATTAAAGTAAAATTGCTGACATTCTGCAGAAGTAATGAAACGATGTGCTGAGCACACTGCTTATCAAGCTTGAAAATATGTCAAACTGACACGAAGAACGGAGTAAGGGTCAAATAGACCGTGTTCCAGATGATCGATTTAAAAATGAATGACGTTTATTTCGAGGTTCGGTGGTTCCTGCATTCGTTTATTATGTAAGAATTTTATTTTCATTTGAACCATCCCTCATAAAATTGCTCGAACGCATTTTGTCAAACATCGAGTTACTGTTGTTACATCGCTCAATTTTTATCCTTTATTTTCAACAACATTGAGAATGATACGACCGTGTTATCGACTAGGCAAAATTTTTCTCTCAATGCTGAAGTAACCTTAGTCGACCTTGGCTTTCGTCTCTGAGTCCGGCTTAGTGCAAACAATTTGTTTCATTCCATCTGCTATTTCCGTCCATCGATTCCAGCACGACCATTATAGATTTCCATTGCGGATTTCCATGCAGGCTTAAACATTGACTATAAAATTTAATAAATATGTACATGCACGGAATTGAATAAATATTAACACGAAAAATGTTTAGTAAATATGTGCAAGCATAAAATTGGCAGTAATATCATAATTACTAACTTAAAGTAAACACAAGTATTTGTTAACAAATGAAAGCTTGATTATTGATGGAACAAATTCTGGTATTAAATAAGAAGGGAATACAAAGGGTGGTTTTTAAAATCCGAGGAATGTTTAATGCCAACGCATTAGTATGCGTTAAATGTGATGGTTTTATTGCTCGCAACAGCCCAGGAAGGAATACTAAGCTTGGCAAAATGGTACCTGGAAATCCAATCGTAGACGTCGCGAAAGTTGTGCAACCATTTCCGTATGCTTCAAAGACCGACGTGAATTTGGATGCAGATCCACTGCGGACTATGTTTCTCTACTAACTCGGAGCTACTCCGATGCAGGAGAATACTAAAATTGACTCGAAGAAACCTTTTCAAGTTGAGCCCATTTTGCCCGAGCTGATAGTCGAACTTTATTTTCATTGTAAAGGGTTATGAATCATAAATAAGATATAAGTCTAGTTACACAGTACCTTTGAAGTTTGTACATCGATGAGATGCTGTACGCTTGTTCGTCTTCGGCTGTAGTTGCTTCATACTTCTGTTCTTGTCAGACACTTTCCTTTTCACTATGTCTCTTCTTTTTGCAATGTTTATTACGAAACAAGGGGCGCGTTTGAATCGCTCCAGCATGTGGCACACCAGATCAAATTGGCATAAGGTGGCGCTATCTAACGGGCTGTAGGTGACACTATTTGGTTACAGGTATCGTTGATCTGCCATAAGATGTCACGGCCATTTCACTTTTCTGTCTGAGATTGAACCCTTATATGGCAATATAGTTTGTTAGTAACGCGGTCGGCATTACGGGTGTTTTTATCACAATCGAGGTATAGGAGTAGACCAATCACCCAATGTATTTAGGGGCTTTAGAGCACACTTGCCATTTCTGTGTCACTATACTACCGTATCGGTCGGAACTAATATTGTGGAACTAATGTCAGAAATACCAAAGCTAACCAAATAGAAAAACCAATTGATGAACTAGATCATAGCTCAAACAACATAACTCATGAATCGGGAATATTAGTGAGAATCGAGTATCTTGTATACTCCTAATAATCATGCGTAAAAGTAACTTTGACATGCTTTAACACATGCTCAAAATATGTTTTAAAAGTTACTCTGAATCTCGAGTACTAATAGCCATTTTTATTAAAAATATTAGGTAATAAAATAGCCAAGGGGTTACACGACAGCATCATTGGTAAGAGGAATGGGTGGTGGCCCAAAATGGTTTTTGCGTTACCGAAGTTACCGGTACGATAAATTAATGCGTGCGAATATTCATGGCTTAAAAGTTATTCGGTATCTCGGTTTCTATAATTTATTTTTACTAAATAATTAGTTGGCATGATGGTCAAGGGAGTGCTTGTCGACATCATTGGCGAAAGGAATTGTTATAAATATTAAACAGCCAGAAATAATAAATTTAACTGTGAATTTTGTACGATAAATTAATACGTGCGAATATTCATGGTTCAAAAGTTATTTTATATCTTGGTTTCTTTCATTTATTTTTAATAAATAATTAGATGGCATGATGGTCAAGAGAGTGCTTATCGACATCATTGGCAAAAGGAATTGTTATAGACATTAAACAGCCAGAAATAATAAATTTATCAGTGAATTGTGTTCAATAAATGAATGCGTGCGAATATTCATGGTTTAAAAGTTACTCTGTATCTCGAGTTCTATTGGGTATTTTTACTAAAAAATTAGATGGCAAGACGGTCAAGGGAGTGCTTGTTGATACCATTAACAAAAGAAATTGTTATAAACATTAAACAGCCATAAATAATAAATTTATCAGTGAAATGTGTTCGATAAATTAATACGTGCGAATATTCATGGTTCAAAAGTTACTCTGTATCTCGAGTTCTATTAGGTATTTTTACTAAAAAATTAGATGGCAAGATGGTCAAGGGAGTGCTTGTTGATACCATTAACAAAAGAAATTGTTATAAATATTAAGCAACCAGAAATAACAAATTTATCAATAATTACTATCGCGGCGATCGAAATCTGGCGCAGCTAGTTTGGGGTGGGGGAGTTGCGCACCGCGCACCGCGCGCCCCACCACGGCGTCCGCGCTCAGTCGGTCAGTCAGTAGTGCGCACTCAGGAGTGAGCGGAGGTGCTCCGGGACCAAAAGGGCTACCGACCTTGGAGTTGACCAGAGGTTCTCCAGAGCTACCCTGGCCCACCCTGGCCTACCCTCGCCTACCTTCGAGTTGACCAGGGATCCTCCAGAGCTGCAGTGGACATCACTGGTCAACCCTGGTCCACCTTGCGGTCAGCCCGCGGTTCCTGGAAGCCGTCTCCGCTGACCTTGGTCAACTTTCAGCAACTGGTAAGTGACAATACAAATATACATTTTCTATTTTGGAATACGTGTTTACTCAACGAACGCCGTCAATTGTTATTTCTGTATTTTTAATTCGAATTTGCTTCGGAATTGTTGACAAGTTTCTTTTTTTGAAATTATATTATATTTTTGACGTAAAATTAGTGTTCTGAAATTTTATTATATTATATTTTTGACATAAAATTGGTATTTTGAAATTATATAATATTTTTGACATAAAATTGGTATTCCTCCGAATGGAGGTCCATCAGGGACTCACTCACGGGCCGGGCCGTGGGTGAGTACGGGTATTTGCGACCCCCGGCGACCCTAGCTTGTTGCTTCTTGCGTCCTAATTTCGCTATATTTATTTTTGATTGGGATTGTTCAACTTTCCAATTAAAAATTACTTTACGACTTAAGTTCGTGCGTTAGTTATTAAGCTTGTTCGTTAGTATTGTATATATGTCGAGTAATTTTTGCCCTAACTTGACTTTGCTCGGCTCGATTTTTGATTCCGACACAGCCTTCAGCTGTGTCGGACCTTGCTTGTATGTACCAGACCGGTTGGTACCGGTGCTCGGCGTAGATCCATTGAGAGGGATGTTCGAGAGACCTGTTCACTCGTGTAAAATCCTCCCTGCCGTAAGTCCACCCGAGTCGCCTCAACGCTAGTCGTTGCCTGGCGACAGGTGGGTGGGGGTAACTTAGGGTATCGTTTGAACGCTTCTCTCGACCATCGCTCTTCGTGAGGACGCGTCGGGTATCGATACTGGCTGGAGTTGGGCTGCAAGCATTGTACGCGTCGCGTCACCCTCGATCCAGATCCTTCTGCTCTGGTTCGGTTTTGTTTCTCTCTTTGAAAGAATCAGAGCCTTCTGCCTGATTGGTTTTTGATACCCTTTGCCCCGCAATAATTACTCGACATACGCTAAATGGTAAAGTGATCTTTTCCGTCTGTGGAAAAGTAATCTTTCCTATTTAGCGACCTGCGAAACTTAGTTTGTAATATTGTTAATCGTCATTGTAAGAAAGGGAGCCAGAAGGAAGCGTATTGAATTCCTTCCGGCTTCCTTTCGGGTCTCTTGAGCAGCAACCTCCTCGTGGTGAGACCCGGGCAATCGGTATTATTCTCTATTTGTAAGAACTTTATTATCTTACAAATAGGGAATAATATCGAGCTGATGGCTGCTCATTGAGAATGACGATCGTCATTGTCAATATGTCGAGTAATTATTGCCCCAATTTCACTTCCTCGACTCGTTTCTTAACTCCGACACAGCCTTCTGCTGTGTCGGACCTTGCTTGCTAGTTTTGAACCGGTCCACGTTGCGATATTCGGCGTGGATGCACCGAGAATTGATGGTCGGGGAGCAGTACTCGCCAGGTAGACAACCCTTCCTTCGTAAAATGTCTGCCCAAGTCATGTCAACGCTGGCGTGACTCGCGACGGGAGCAGGGGTATCATTCCCCATAAGTCTTACCGTCGCCTTGTTGCGTCAGCGTTGCTCGTGGCGGGTAGTTGGGGTTGGGTTGTTCTACCAAATGGTGGAGGCGTCCCTGGCCATCATTCTCCGTGTGAAGCGTCGGGTATCGTGTACTGGTCGGCAGAAAGCTTTGCGAGCATTGTACGCGTCGCGTCCCCCTCGAACCAGAGCCTTCTGCTCTGGTTTAGTTTTTTTCTTGGCAATAATTGCTCGACTTGCGTGCGTGCGTTAGTTTTTAAGAATGACGATCGTCATTGTCAATATGTCGAGTAATTATTGCCCCAATTTCACTTCCTCGACTCGTTTCTTAACTCCGACACAGCCTTCTGCTGTGTCGGACCTTGCTTGCTAGTTTTGAACCGGTCCACGTTGCGATATTCGGCGTGGATGCACCGAGAATTGATGGTCGGGGAGCAGTACTCGCCAGGTAGACAACCCTTCCTTGGTAAAATGTCTGCCCAAGTCATGTCAACGCTGGCGTGACTCGCGACGGGAGCAGGGGTATCATTCCCCATAAGTCTTACCGTCGCCTTGTTGCGTCAGCGTTGCTCGTGGCGGGTAGTTGGGGTTGGGTTGTTCTACCAAATGGTGGAGGCGTCCCTGGCCATCATTCTCCGTGTGAAGCGTCGGGTATCGTATACTGGTCGGCAGAAAGCTCTGCGAGCATTGTACGCGTCGCGTCCCGCTCGAACCAGAGCCTTCTGCTCTGATTTAGTTTTTTTCTTGGCAATAATTGCTCGACTTGCGTGCGTGCGTTAGTTTGTAAGAATGACGATCGTCATCGTCATTATGTCGAGTAATTATTGCCGTAATTTCACTTCCTCGACTCGTTTCTTAACTCCGACACAGCCTTCTGCTGTGTCGGACCTTGCTTGCTAGCTTTGAGCCGGTCCACGTTGCGATATTCGGCGTGGATGCACCGAGAATTGATGGTCGGGGAGCAGTACTCGCCAGGTAGACAACCCTTCCTTGGTAAAATGTCTGCCCAAGTCATGTCAACGCTGGCGTGACTCGCGACGGGAGCAGGGGTATCATTCCCCATAAGTCTTACCGTCGCCTTGTTGCGTCAGCGTTGCTCGTGGCGGGTAGTTGGGGTTGGGTTGTTCTACCAAATGGTGGAGGCGTCCCTGGCCATCATTCTCCGTGTGAAGCGTCGGGTATCGTGTACTGGTCGGCAGAAAGCTCTGCGAGCATTGTACGCGTCGCGTCCCGCTCGAACCAGAGCCTTCTGCTCTGGTTTAGTTTTTTTCTTGGCAATAATTGCTCGACTTGCGTGCGTGCGTTAGTTTGTAAGAATGACGATCGTCATCGTCATTATGTCGAGTAATTATTGCCGTAATTTCACTTCCTCGACTCGTTTCTTAACTCCGACACAGCCTTCTGCTGTGTCGGACCTTGCTTGCTAGCTTTGAGCCGGTCCACGTTGCGATATTCGGCGTGGATGCACCGAGAATTGATGGTCGGGGAGCAGTACTCGCCAGGTAGACAACCCTTCCTTGGTAAAATGTCTGCCCAAGTCATGTCAACGCTGGCGCGACTCGCGACGGGAGCAGGGGTATCATTCCCCATAAGTCTTACCGTCGCCTTGTTGCGTCAGCGTTGCTCGTGGCGGGTAGTTGGGGTTGGGTTGTTCTACCAAATGGTGGAGGCGTCCCTGGCCATCATTCTCCGTGTGAAGCGTCGGGTATCGTGTACTGGTCGGCAGAAAGCTCTGCGAGCATTGTACGCGTCGCGTCCCGCTCGAACCAGAGCCTTCTGCTCTGGTTTAGTTTTTTTCTTGGCAATAATTGCTCGACTTGCGTGCGTGCGTTAGTTTGTAAGAATGACGATCGTCATCGTCATTATGTCGAGTAATTATTGCCGTAATTTCACTTCCTCGACTCGTTTCTTAACTCCGACACAGCCTTCTGCTGTGTCGGACCTTGCTTGCTAGCTTTGAGCCGGTCCACGTTGCGATATTCGGCGTGGATGCACCGAGAATTGATGGTCGGGGAGCAGTACTCGCCAGGTAGACAACCCTTCCTTGGTAAAATGTCTGCCCAAGTCATGTCAACGCTGGCGCGACTCGCGACGGGAGCAGGGGTATCATTCCCCATAAGTCTTACCGTCGCCTTGTTGCGTCAGCGTTGCTCGTGGCGGGTAGTTGGGGTTGGGTTGTTCTACCAAATGGTGGAGGCGTCCCTGGCCATCATTCTCCGTGTGAAGCGTCGGGTATCGTATACTGGTCGGCAGAAAGCTCTGCGAGCATTGTACGCGTCGCGTCCCGCTCGAACCAGAGCCTTCTGCTCTGATTTAGTTTTTTTCTTGGCAATAATTGCTCGACTTGCGTGCGTGCGTTAGTTTGTAAGAATGACGATCGTCATCGTCATTATGTCGAGTAATTATTGCCGTAATTTCACTTCCTCGACTCGTTTCTTAACTCCGACACAGCCTTCTGCTGTGTCGGACCTTGCTTGCTAGCTTTGAGCCGGTCCACGTTGCGATATTCGGCGTGGATGCACCGAGAATTGATGGTCGGGGAGCAGTACTCGCCAGGTAGACAACCCTTCCTTGGTAAAATGTCTGCCCAAGTCATGTCAACGCTGGCGTGACTCGCGACGGGAGCAGGGGTATCATTCCCCATAAGTCTTACCGTCGCCTTGTTGCGTCAGCGTTGCTCGTGGCGGGTAGTTGGGGTTGGGTTGTTCTACCAAATGGTGGAGGCGTCCCTGGCCATCATTCTCCGTGTGAAGCGTCGGGTATCGTATACTGGTCGGCAGAAAGCTCTGCGAGCATTGTACGCGTCGCGTCCCGCTCGAACCAGAGCCTTCTGCTCTGATTTAGTTTTTTTCTTGGCAATAATTGCTCGACTTGCGTGCGTGCGTTAGTTTGTAAGAATGACGATCGTCATCGTCATTATGTCGAGTAATTATTGCCGTAATTTCACTTCCTCGACTCGTTTCTTAACTCCGACACAGCCTTCTGCTGTGTCGGACCTTGCTTGCTAGCTTTGAGCCGGTCCACGTTGCGATATTCGGCGTGGATGCACCGAGAATTGATGGTCGGGGAGCAGTACTCGCCAGGTAGACAACCCTTCCTTGGTAAAATGTCTGCCCAAGTCATGTCAACGCTGGCGTGACTCGCGACGGGAGCAGGGGTATCATTCCCCATAAGTCTTACCGTCGCCTTGTTGCGTCAGCGTTGCTCGTGGCGGGTAGTTGGGGTTGGGTTGTTCTACCAAATGGTGGAGGCGTCCCTGGCCATCATTCTCCGTGTGAAGCGTCGGGTATCGTATACTGGTCGGCAGAAAGCTCTGCGAGCATTGTACGCGTCGCGTCCCGCTCGAACCAGAGCCTTCTGCTCTGGTTTAGTTTTTTTCTTGGCAATAATTGCTCGACTTGCGTGCGTGCGTTAGTTTGTAAGAATGACGATCGTCATCGTCATTATGTCGAGTAATTATTGGCGTAATTTCACTTCCTCGACTCGTTTCTTAACTCCGACACAGCCTTCTGCTGTGTCGGACCTTGCTTGCTAGCTTTGAGCCGGTCCACGTTGCGATATTCTGCGTGGATGCACCGAGAATTGATGGTCGGGGAGCAGTACTCGCCAGGTAGACAACCCTTCCTTGGTAAAATGTCTGCCCAAGTCATGTCAACGCTGGCGTGACTCGCGACGGGAGCAGGGGTATCATTCCCCATAAGTCTTACCGTCGCCTTGTTGCGTCAGCGTTGCTCGTGGCGGGTAGTTGGGGTTGGGTTGTTCTACCAAATGGTGGAGGCGTCCCTGGCCATCATTCTCCGTGTGAAGCGTCGGGTATCGTGTACTGGTCGGCAGAAAGCTCTGCGAGCATTGTACGCGTCGCGTCCCCCTCGAACCAGAGCCTTCTGCTCTGGTTTAGTTTTTTTCTTGGCAATAATTGCTCGACTTGCGTGCGTGCGTTAGTTTGTAAGAATGACGATCGTCATCGTCATTATGTCGAGTAATTATTGCCGTAATTTCACTTCCTCGACTCGTTTCTTAACTCCGACACAGCCTTCTGCTGTGTCGGACCTTGCTTGCTAGCTTTGAGCCGGTCCACGTTGCGATATTCGGCGTGGATGCACCGAGAATTGATGGTCGGGGAGCAGTACTCGCCAGGTAGACAACCCTTCCTTGGTAAAATGTCTGCCCAAGTCATGTCAACGCTGGCGTGACTCGCGACGGGAGCAGGGGTATCATTCCCCATAAGTCTTACCGTCGCCTTGTTGCGTCAGCGTTGCTCGTGGCGGGTAGTTGGGGTTGGGTTGTTCTACCAAATGGTGGAGGCGTCCCTGGCCATCATTCTCCGTGTGAAGCGTCGGGTATCGTGTACTGGTCGGCAGAAAGCTCTGCGAGCATTGTACGCGTCGCGTCCCGCTCGAACCAGAGCCTTCTGCTCTGGTTTAGTTTTTTTCTTGGCAATAATTGCTCGACTTGCGTGCGTGCGTTAGTTTGTAAGAATGACGATCGTCATCGTCATTATGTCGAGTAATTATTGCCGTAATTTCACTTCCTCGACTCGTTTCTTAACTCCGACACAGCCTTCTGCTGTGTCGGACCTTGCTTGCTAGCTTTGAGCCGGTCCACGTTGCGATATTCGGCGTGGATGCACCGAGAATTGATGGTCGGGGAGCAGTACTCGCCAGGTAGACAACCCTTCCTTGGTAAAATGTCTGCCCAAGTCATGTCAACGCTGGCGTGACTCGCGACGGGAGCAGGGGTATCATTCCCCATAAGTCTTACCGTCGCCTTGTTGCGTCAGCGTTGCTCGTGGCGGGTAGTTGGGGTTGGGTTGTTCTACCAAATGGTGGAGGCGTCCCTGGCCATCATTCTCCGTGTGAAGCGTCGGGTATCGTGTACTGGTCGGCAGAAAGCTCTGCGAGCATTGTACGCGTCGCGTCCCGCTCGAACCAGAGCCTTCTGCTCTGGTTTAGTTTTTTTCTTGGCAATAATTGCTCGACTTGCGTGCGTGCGTTAGTTTGTAAGAATGACGATCGTCATCGTCATTATGTCGAGTAATTATTGCCGTAATTTCACTTCCTCGACTCGTTTCTTAACTCCGACACAGCCTTCTGCTGTGTCGGACCTTGCTTGCTAGCTTTGAGCCGGTCCACGTTGCGATATTCGGCGTGGATGCACCGAGAATTGATGGTCGGGGAGCAGTACTCGCCAGGTAGACAACCCTTCCTTGGTAAAATGTCTGCCCAAGTCATGTCAACGCTGGCGTGACTCGCGACGGGAGCAGGGGTATCATTCCCCATAAGTCTTACCGTCGCCTTGTTGCGTCAGCGTTGCTCGTGGCGGGTAGTTGGGGTTGGGTTGTTCTACCAAATGGTGGAGGCGTCCCTGGCCATCATTCTCCGTGTGAAGCGTCGGGTATCGTGTACTGGTCGGCAGAAAGCTCTGCGAGCATTGTACGCGTCGCGTCCCGCTCGAACCAGAGCCTTCTGCTCTGGTTTAGTTTTTTTCTTGGCAATAATTGCTCGACTTGCGTGCGTGCGTTAGTTTGTAAGAATGACGATCGTCATCGTCATTATGTCGAGTAATTATTGCCGTAATTTCACTTCCTCGACTCGTTTCTTAACTCCGACACAGCCTTCTGCTGTGTCGGACCTTGCTTGCTAGCTTTGAGCCGGTCCACGTTGCGATATTCGGCGTGGATGCACCGAGAATTGATGGTCGGGGAGCAGTACTCGCCAGGTAGACAACCCTTCCTTGGTAAAATGTCTGCCCAAGTCATGTCAACGCTGGCGTGACTCGCGACGGGAGCAGGGGTATCATTCCCCATAAGTCTTACCGTCGCCTTGTTGCGTCAGCGTTGCTCGTGGCGGGTAGTTGGGGTTGGGTTGTTCTACCAAATGGTGGAGGCGTCCCTGGCCATCATTCTCCGTGTGAAGCGTCGGGTATCGTGTACTGGTCGGCAGAAAGCTCTGCGAGCATTGTACGCGTCGCGTCCCGCTCGAACCAGAGCCTTCTGCTCTGGTTTAGTTTTTTTCTTGGCAATAATTGCTCGACTTGCGTGCGTGCGTTAGTTTGTAAGAATGACGATCGTCATCGTCATTATGTCGAGTAATTATTGCCGTAATTTCACTTCCTCGACTCGTTTCTTAACTCCGACACAGCCTTCTGCTGTGTCGGACCTTGCTTGCTAGCTTTGAGCCGGTCCACGTTGCGATATTCGGCGTGGATGCACCGAGAATTGATGGTCGGGGAGCAGTACTCGCCAGGTAGACAACCCTTCCTTCGTAAAATGTCTGCCCAAGTCATGTCAACGCTGGCGCGACTCGCGACGGGAGCAGGGGTATCATTCCCCATAAGTCTTACCGTCGCCTTGTTGCGTCAGCGTTGCTCGTGGCGGGTAGTTGGGGTTGGGTTGTTCTACCAAATGGTGGAGGCGTCCCTGGCCATCATTCTCCGTGTGAAGCGTCGGGTATCGTGTACTGGTCGGCAGAAAGCTCTGCGAGCATTGTACGCGTCGCGTCCCGCTCGAACCAGAGCCTTCTGCTCTGGTTTAGTTTTTTTCTTGGCAATAATTGCTCGACTTGCGTGCGTGCGTTAGTTTGTAAGAATGACGATCGTCATCGTCATTATGTCGAGTAATTATTGCCGTAATTTCACTTCCTCGACTCGTTTCTTAACTCCGACACAGCCTTCTGCTGTGTCGGACCTTGCTTGCTAGCTTTGAGCCGGTCCACGTTGCGATATTCGGCGTGGATGCACCGAGAATTGATGGTCGGGGAGCAGTACTCGCCAGGTAGACAACCCTTCCTTCGTAAAATGTCTGCCCAAGTCATGTCAACGCTGGCGCGACTCGCGACGGGAGCAGGGGTATCATTCCCCATAAGTCTTACCGTCGCCTTGTTGCGTCAGCGTTGCTCGTGGCGGGTAGTTGGGGTTGGGTTGTTCTACCAAATGGTGGAGGCGTCCCTGGCCATCATTCTCCGTGTGAAGCGTCGGGTATCGTGTACTGGTCGGCAGAAAGCTCTGCGAGCATTGTACGCGTCGCGTCCCCCTCGAACCAGAGCCTTCTGCTCTGGTTTAGTTTTTTTCTTGGCAATAATTGCTCGACTTGCGTGCGTGCGTTAGTTTGTAAGAATGACGATCGTCATCGTCATTATGTCGAGTAATTATTGCCGTAATTTCACTTCCTCGACTCGTTTCTTAACTCCGACACAGCCTTCTGCTGTGTCGGACCTTGCTTGCTAGCTTTGAGCCGGTCCACGTTGCGATATTCGGCGTGGATGCACCGAGAATTGATGGTCGGGGAGCAGTACTCGCCAGGTAGACAACCCTTCCTTCGTAAAATGTCTGCCCAAGTCATGTCAACGCTGGCGCGACTCGCGACGGGAGCAGGGGTATCATTCCCCATAAGTCTTACCGTCGCCTTGTTGCGTCAGCGTTGCTCGTGGCGGGTAGTTGGGGTTGGGTTGTTCTACCAAATGGTGGAGGCGTCCCTGGCCATCATTCTCCGTGTGAAGCGTCGGGTATCGTGTACTGGTCGGCAGAAAGCTCTGCGAGCATTGTACGCGTCGCGTCCCCCTCGAACCAGAGCCTTCTGCTCTAGTTCGGTTTTGTTTCTCTCTTTGAAAGAATCAGAGCCTTCTGCCTGATTCGTTTTTGATACCCTTTGCCCCGCAATAATTACTCGACATACGCTAAATGGTAAAGTGATCTTTTCTTTCTGTGGAAAATTGATCTTTTCCATTTAGCGATCTGCGAAATTTAGTTTGTAAGATTGTAAATCGTCCTTGTAAGAAAGGGAGTCAGAAGGAAGCGTATTGAATTCCTTCTGGCTTCCTTTCGGGTCTCTTGTGCAGCAACCTCCTCGTGGTGAGACCTGGGCAATCGGTATTATTCTCTATTTGTAAGAACTTTATTATCTTACAAATAGGGAATAATATCGAGCTAATAGCTGCTCATTTAGAATTTGCTTTAACATTGTAAAGTTAAAATTTAAGACTTGCTAGTTATTTACACTGTTTTTGTTCCACAGTTTACGAGTTGTGCACACTCTTCTTTGCGCGGCTTCCTTTTTAAATTCCTGCGAGCTTGCCAGGGTAGAGTCTGCTAGTAGTTCTTCGGGTGAAACATATCAAAAGATCGATCCTCAGAATAAGGAGATATACTCGGGTAACACTACACATATGGTATCAGCTACAATCGCCTGTAGACTACCTTCGTCCTGCATGCAAAGCGGCCCACATACCACGCAATATTTTAGTTCTATTTTGTTCCAGTATATATGTACGCGTTCAAATTGTAATTTATTTGGTGAGAAATAAAGAATATTTAGTTACAACAGTTAATGTGTTCTTCTTTCCGCACCCTGTCACGAGAATTTTGTGCCACCTCTTTTGCCACCATGTTCTCCTATTAGAAAACCGAAAATTGTGAAAAATGTTTAAAATTCCGAAAATCGGACTCTGTATTAGGAGAACATAATATCAAAGGAGGTGGCACGAAAGATTCAGTAGTATAAGTCAACAACAAGCCAGACGGTTGAAATTCCGAAAAATTTCGAAAATTTTCGGAAAATTTAACTTTTGTATCAGGAGAACATGATGCCGAAGGAGGTATCCGAAATTCAGTAGTACAAGTCAACGCCGAGTCAGACGCTCGAAAATTCTCGGAAATTAAGTGGTACAAGTCAACGACAAGTCAGACGATCGAAATTCCGAAAAATTTCGAAAATTTTCGGAAAATTGTACTTTTGTATTAGGAGAATATGATATCGAAGGAGGTGGCACGAAATTCAGTAGTATAAGGCAGTGATAAGTCGGACGTTCGGAAAAATTGAGGGTTCAATGATTAATACGCAGATACGTCTTTTCCTTGCGTTGTCTTTATTTATTCATTGTTCTTTCTTACATAAATTGATCGTGTTAAAATGCAATATAAATGTTTATAAGTAATGTAGATTGCGCCTCGGTAACCGTGTTATCCGCACATGGTAACTTGCAGTAATTTAAGGTCTTGTCTTGATATAAGTCACCGACGAGATATATATCGTCGATATATTTCGTCGGTGACGAAACTCAATATGATGATTGGTCTACTCCTATACCTCGTCTGTGCTAATACATCTAGATCCGTGATTTGTCGGTAACATTGGGCGCGATACCCGAATGGTAAGGGGACTCTTAGAGCCTCCAGAGGTCTAAACAGAAAAGCATATAAGATGCAATGTCTATACTGATCTTAAGTCAGTGGTCTACACGTCTAAACGTCTGATCTTCCATGAGTAATTTGTAACAATTAGTTTACCGTAATTTGTGAAAGATGAGCGCTGCAATTATCAAATATCGAGTCGGTAAGACAGTCAGATCTAGGACACGAAAACTCCTGTGATAATGTGTCTATTTTTTTATTCGGTCTGTCCCAATGCTTCGTCTATGATACTTCGTAGAAAATAGTTATCGTGGTAATAACCAAATTTTAGAGGAACTGTAATTATTTTTCAAAAAATCGACGCGTACAATCAATAGTTACACTCGCTGCAACATCTACGGTGAAAATTCAAAGTTCGTAGTACAACCTCAAATCGCAAGGTTGCGTCATTGTTCAGGTGGATGCGTGTTTATCAAGCAAGAATTATGTTTGAACAGTGGTAGAATATCCTGTGGAACAAAATACGCGACCCTCTGGCTGTCAGAGCCGTGAAAAAAGAATTTTCCATAAGGTTATACATTTGGCATAAATTATTATAACAGTACGTACATATGTATTTATTTATAGTGTTCACTTTTAACCTATAATATCACATAAATTTTTCTGTCGATAATGACTTTATTGGTATGTTACGTTTCTTGAAAGTGAGCACAAGAAGGTTCCTCACATCGTAATTCGTGTTTAAAAAGTACTTTGATGAGGCAAGGGTTAAAATACGAACGTTGATGGCATTACCACAAGGGTTAATTGAAATAAGAACTGACGGTGCAATTCCTCACGGTGTAAAGACATTCTCAAATTTCTCCCGTGCGTGCCTCGTCGAAATATATTGCATGTTTTAAGTCAAGGATACAGAGTAATGGCATCAAGTTAATCGAGGAGTGTGTCGAGTTGTACGTCTACCCCTCGTGATAACCCCTTCAGGTGGAACGATCCGAGCGCACCGTGTATTCGAGACAATGCAACGTTACGGTGCTAGATTGTAACATAATTCACCCCGTATCCGTAACAGATACAAAGGCCTCTGGCCGCGCTACCATTGAGGTTTTGTTTCGCTCGGTAATTTATTTGTGTTATTACCACTGGCCGTAAACCCTCGGACCGATCTTTATGATCTCCTTGCAGCATTGTTGCGCACTATACACGGCACATCAGACGAAGCTCTTCGTTACTCTTTTCATTGTCCAGGCACGGAGCTGCGGAGTGTCTCACCCTTGCGCTTGGAAACTGTTACAATCAACCCTTTTATAATAAACTTCAAATCTTTGGAAGAATTCGTAAAAAAATTTTTTGAATGCTTCGATTTTTGAACATTTTCCTTTTTTTAACAAAATAGAATCTTCAAGCTTTAAAATCAGGTCAAGTTTATTGGTACAGGATTGTTATTTACAATCAGGAAGAGTAGTTAGGTGAGAATTTATTTTTTTCTATTTATGATATTTGTAAATTTCACTTTCGTTGCACAAGCACAAGCATCTAGTGCTCTCGCTATTAGTTTCTTAATTAATGGCCTCATTTCTGCCGCGGTCAAGTAGTTATAAAGGCCTTTGAGATGGATCAGCAAAGTAAATAGTGCAATACACACGATGCGAGATAAAATCAACAGCCGGAGCCCATTGTTTAGAATTATGAACTTTACCCCTGGATGCTGACGCAGACCAAGGGAAGGTATCGTTGATGCATCGTATCAACAGAGTATTGTATCCGACTTGTGTAGACACACACCGTTTCTCCTGCAATATATCTCGATGCGTATGAAACAGCATGACCTATAGTCTGTACTTGATCCTACATTTACTGAATGGTATGCCGTTTCGACGCCTTTGCTATTGTTACCGTCCGAACAGCCATTGGTATCTGATAACGTTATTGACAGTGTCCATTCAAAGAGCCCAGCTGGAATCTAATCCATAAACGTCAGTCGACACGTCTGAGAACTTTCTTGACATTTCCGAAAAAGCTATCCAAGGATTATTATTTCGGCAATCAAACTTTATCGAATCGTTGATAGTGGAAAAATTATTTGCTTCGGTTGCAAGATATACAAGATATAGAAAAATATAGATTTCTGCATTTTTTCGATTTGTTTGAGGTTTTTGATTTTTAACAAACAGGATTTTCAATTTAAAAATCTGAAACAAATTACAGAGTATGTGTTCGGCTGCTGGACATGTCTCGGATTTTTCTCAGAATTTCCAAACATCATTAACCAGGGAAAATAGGCCAAAAACTGATTTTTCGAGTTTACCCCATAACTACCCTCTCGATCGAGATATGAGGTTGAAATTTTGCACAGTATGTTTCCTCTTGATGCCCTATCGAATGACCCATCGGCCATACAATTCGACTCAAGCGCACTTTGTCTATTAGAACAATAAATCTCAACTTTTCAGTTTCTGTTTCGCGAGATAAATTGCTTCGACTGTACCGAATTTTTAGCCAAAACAAATAAATTATTCGAACAGATTTGAGAGCCACTGCAACGTGCAAACACGACGACCAGCTTTTGGAATCGAACGCGAAGAAAGCAAAAGAGCCGTGCAGATATTAGAACCGTTCTCGCTGCACGTGTTGAGAACCGCTGACATAAAGGGTTGTGGAACGGGGCGCAAGAAGACACACGGGATGAGAAAGACAGGAGGGAACAGTAGTGGAACGCGAAACAGAGAAAAACTGCGACAGAGTCGGAGGGTGAGACAGGGTGTGTCGCACACGCAAGTGCGAAGGAGAGGACGGACGTTATTAACACTATGCATCATATACCCGGTCCCAGACGGGGATGCAGCGAAGCTTTTTATTGCCCTAAAGATAAATCACGGCGAAATACTGGAACTTGACGATTCTCCGCCACGCGTTTTATTCTGATTAAACTTCGGTGTGTCCCAGGGGCGGAGCGTTCCAGCTTTAAGAGGACATTCCGGTCTGAGAGCCAGCAAAATCATTATTTTAAACAATTCTTTTCAGAACGTATAACCGGGAATCTGCCGTTTTCGGCGTTTTACAGTTTTTAAAGTATAACAAGCGGGCTGTCTGGAAGAACCAGCCTCTTTGATTTAAATCCAAATAAACAAAACGAACATGACGATTGCAAAAGGGTGTAAAGAAATGTTTGGTCTTGGCTGCCATAGGCGTCTGCATTTTCGGATCGACGAAGATCTGTAAAAAAAGGTTGCCGCACAAGTGTCCTTGACTTTGCAATTCATGGTCAAATTTTTTTTTTTTCGTCCCCATGACGGATCAGTATTATTTCTTTTAATGTCTTTCACCGGTTCAATAGAATCGCGTCTCCCGCGTCAGGCTTTTTTATGCAAACAACACTAAGTTTCCCAGGGTCCGTAGGTCTTCCGTGGATCGTAAACATAAATCGATGCTTGCAGAATCGATTGTCCTAGACGGCGCGCAATACATTACTCCCGCGCTGAACGGCGTAACGTGTTAGCACCCGCGCTGGTCTCCATTTGTACGTCTACCAAATTTCATTTCCAATTCCAATGGCCGCCAATCTCCAAATTGATCGAACCAAGGTGGCCAGGAATCAGTGTCTCGGTCGAACGGAGCCTGTCGCGTTTTAGAATTCCCGCTAAATCTAGAATTTCGGGGAGAAGAGTAAAAACTACATTCTTCTGGTTTTGGTAGGATGACCAGAAAATTTAAACTTCTGAACTTCTGAATTTAGTCGAATTTTGAAAATTTAATATAATTTGTTCCGGTGATCCTTTACGGGCTTTTTAACCCTGTAAAGGGTATCCTGGGGTCCCTCACGACCCCAGAAAAACTTGGTCCGCAAGGGTGAATTCGAAGTGGGAAAAATCTTCAATTTCGTAGTTTTTCCCTACCGGGTTTGCTGGTCTAAATCACTGTAGCATCGATGTAATATTGAAGCCTGTTGAGAGGTGAATGGTGACCGTGCTCCTGAATGCTTCGTCAGTAGAATCAGCCTGGAAGAGCTAACAAACGTTTCCCGTTTCTGTCGCAGGATCGATGGAATTGATAACGTACACGGCGTCGGCGGTGGCGGCGGTCTGTTCGGAAAAACGGACACCCATGGAAGTTTGCTCTGTGGATGCAGCTGCGCACCGGTTGACAGGAATTGTCCGAGATATCGCATTCCGTTTGACAGCGGAGCTGGAGCAGATAAGGACACTTCGATCTTCCGCCAGCCTCAACGGCAACGGGGCAAATGTAAATTTGGGTAAGTCAGTTTGGAAGTTAGTATACCGGGTGTACACCGGGACATAGCGACCTACAAGACCGCAGCAACGCCAGACCGTGGAGAGAACAAAACAGCTTATAGTAGTCCTGATATCTAGCTACCGGCTCCGTTGCGTCATCTACTCCGGAAGTTGGCTAATTTCGCTTTAGACCCGTCTACCGTGTACCACGTACAGTTCTCTCTTCCCCCTGCCCTACCCCTCCCCTCTCCCTGCCCCACCCACCATTCTATCTCGCACTGTCTCCTTTGCCTCTTTCCCTTCGACCATGCTAAAAGTTGTTTAGCCCCCTAAACGGCAGAGCCCGGACTCCTCCCCGATGTAGATTAGCAAATATGCTGGCTCCGTGATTATACCTGTTTATCGCTTGTTGTTTCCGGGCAAATTGAAAACCGTGGTACTTCCGGTTTGTTATCCCGGATCCCCTGTTCCGTCCGCGTGGTCCGAAACTTGCCCGTTAACTTTGCTTCGACAATCTCGAAAGGTTGCTCGCGATTAATGGATAATTTCGCGGAACGAAACAAAAATGTTCAAAATATCTTCCATCTAAAAATTGTATCCACTTGAAAGCGATATATCAACACCCTTAAACTTTTGTGCTCTCTCCACTGTATTCAATTTTACCAAAGGCAGCTTTTCGGCTAAGCTTCACTTCAGGAAACCAGATATTTTTAACATTTTTTAATGTAATCCTGCAGATTTTGGCGCGGAAAAGCCTAAAATCCAAGTTTCAATCCTAGGAGATTAGTTGCTGAAGAGTTATTCACAGAATTTGCTGCTAGAAGTATATGAAATGTCTGGTTTATCCACTTGTACCTAACATCTCTAGTAGTTAAGTACATGAATGGATTTTTTCTTGCGAGCCGTTAATTCCTTTCGAGAACTCTTTTCGGAATTGTGTTACAGGAGCAGATCCAAAACCGGGAGAGAGTTTCCAATAAATTTCGCGGGCGACGCGCGGGACAGACACACTCCGGGAGCAGCAGTACATTTTAATTTACTCCGTACTTTAGATAGTAAGCACGTCCCACAGTGGAACAAGTTATTTCGACCTTGGTACTTAGGACTTCCTTATCGCACGTCGGTGGCATTAGTGATAGCAGCGGAGTAAGTTCGCAACGAGATAACGTCTCGAATATTTTAACCGACGCGAAACTGTTTTTTCTCCCCCGTTGATCTTCGTTGAGAGGGTTGCCATGGTGACTGATTCCAATAGCCTGCTTATTAGGCGTTAACATTATTTCGTAGATCATCGTGAATTTATTGCAAACAAGTGAAGTACACTTCACTCTTCTGCGCATTTACTCCATCTTACAAGTAATTAATCGCTTGCCGTGCAATTATAAAATTCCTGACGGAGGTTTTGAACAGAATTAACTTTAAAGTTGTTTAGAAATATTCCATAGTAAATCCAGACGTGCACTGTATCTTTACTGCGTAATGAGGCTTCGCCCGCCGAAGCAGAACAATTTCATCAACGATCCTCGTATTGTCTATTACTGTAGCTTGTGCGTTCATAAAGGCTTCCCAATGAATCTCTATAGGAAACGAATCTCGCGCTGATTAATTCCAGTCTGCGCGAGCCTCCATTGTCATCGTCGAGATAATACCCTGGCAGAAGGTTAGCTCTGTCGATATCCAAGTTGACTCCGTGCTGCGATAGTCCGATGAGTTCACTAATTTCGCCTTAGGTGTTGCGGTATTTACGGGGGCGTGCACGATTCGAACCGCTCCGTCTCTCTCTCCTCTCTCTCTCTCTCTTTCACTCCCTCACCCTCTCCCACGCATTACTATGGTCCTTATTGCGCCGACGGAATACTGCATCGCAAACTGCGTGGCAAACGCAGGTCTAACGTCCATTATGATGGACCTCCCCTAATGCTATACTGCATTCGCGTGTTACAATTGTAAACCAGAGATGGCGCTATACATATTTTCTTTTATTCGAAAAATATGTACTCATCAGTATGCGAGGGTTCTGTTCCAAGCTAATCGGTCTACTAATCGGACCGGCGATCAAGGTCAGCTAAGGTCATCTATCCAGTAAACGAACTACAGTGCGTGCAAAGCAGCCGTCCCGATGACTCAAGGCCTCGGCGTTGCATTGAAATACGGTGTCCGCAGGCTTTCCGTAGACACTGGCCCGCCTGTGAACTGTTAAACTCGGCCCCGAGGGCGAAAATCTGAGATCTAACAGCATCGCCTTCGCCCTTAACAGGGATTATCCGTAACCCTGTATCTGCTACACGCCGCGGCGCTTGTCCCGGGACGATTAATGACGCTGATAATGGCGGAAGCGTGTCCCACTTCGATATTTATAATACCGTGATGCCTGCCTACGATCCGGCAGGTCTTGGCGAATCTCGACGTGTGCGTGTGCGAATGTGCGGGGAACACGCACGGGTGTACGGGCTGTGCCGGCTCCGGTAGGCTTTTTCTCGAGGACGATCGTCTGGGGAGACATGTTTTCAAATATTCCGGAGGTACCCCTCGAGGCCTGTTCCTTTTCGGCCTCGACTTCTCGGATTCATCTCTCGACCGCTCGTTTCCTTCCGTCCCTGAAGAACTTTCACGTCGGCTGCGTCCTCCCAGCCGACTGGCTTGTCGATCTACCGAGACCGAATATCCTGAACACCTTCGAAACTTATCTACCCGGCAACCTTCTGCGCATTGAGCACTAGGTTTATGGGATCCTTCACAACTACGGGTTTTATTGGGCTGTTAATAAAGCGGCCAGGGGGGCATTGGGGCTTGATACGATTTGTGGTGGCCATCTTCTACATTTGCCAGCAGATGGACAAACCTGTTCCGTCACCGACCCGTACAATATACCGTCCCCTTCTGATGTCCCAGCGTCCAAGGCAGGGCCCGTTACAGCAGGGTCGCCAGATCCCCCACTCCCCACTCTACCTTCCCCTTCTACGACGCTAGGCCCCCACGGCCCAGGACGGAACGCTCCTCCCCTTTCCGCCCTCTCTCTCTCACTGAGCAGCTGTCACGTGACGGTTGGAGCGGAAGACTACAATCAGGGGCCAACAGCAACAGTACGGATAATACTTCTCTTAGCGTGGCCACGTTTATCTTATAAGTTATAAATTAAATATTCCTCGCGTTCGTTTCAAATGAAATTTGCCGAGGTCTGGAACGAAGTTAGCAGCGATCGCTAACTCCGAGTTCATTAAATAGAGTCGATCGTGTTATTCCCCGGAAAATTCGTATCGAGTATCGAAACCAATGGCGCACACGAGTCAGGGGTTGAACAGGGGGCAGCGTCTTTGCGGTCGGGATCGATACGTCATCGCGTGCCGTTACGATTGACAGACAAGACCGCAGCATCGACCTCAGCAATCGGCAAACGCAAAGCCGGGAACGCTCGAAACTCTTGGCTTCCCGAACTAATTCGTTTTGCCGTGCAAATTACGCTCGAATTGCGATCAGACCTGCGTATCGCTTCAAACTTTTCGTCCCGTGTTTGGCCTCGACCGGTCTCGTTTGACTGCCATTCACGCCGCCGTTTAACGGCAACCCGTGCGCGAAGTGTTTCACTTAATTCTTTTCGGGAGCCCGCCATTTCGCTGAAAGCGATTTTCCGATGTGCTCGCGATACGCACAGATTGCGGATTTTATGCACTTATGACAAGCAAAATGGCTGGACCAAATGCAAAACCATTTCTCGAATCTAAAAATCGCGATGCGTCACTTTCAACCGATTAAAATTATTAAAAATAGAAATAAATGCTGCTCCCGCGTCTGGCAGCGGAATATTAAAATAGGAAAAAAATTACACGCGAATTGAAAAATGTCTACACATTACTTTCAAATATATTAAAATTATTAACGACGGAAATAAATGTTTGCTCCTGCAGCTTGCACACAAATTTTATTTCGCACAAAGATCGGCAGTCTGGTGACAACAATAAATTTATTAATATATAATTGGAATATATTTATGTTTTCAATCCGAAGACTCGGTATAACTTCATAGTGTACGCGCGAATGTCCCCGCGGATAGCAACTGTAAGTGAAAATCTCTTTCGGTTGTCAGTCGGGATGACTGTAAATGACCGCGACCGAGATCGTAATTATTGCGGCTTTGACTCCGGGAATAGTCTAATTAAAATCTTCAGAGACACTGCCCGGCGCTTTTCAAGTCTAGTGAAATGAGTGAAATATTCTCGTTTTAATTTGCACGCGAAATTCCGTGGAATAAACGTTCGTCGGGAAAGTATTAAAATATTTTAATAACGGCGCGGGGACAATCCCGACGTAAGAAGCGACATATACGTAACAGTGTCGATTAAATCATACCTGAGTGAACTTATACTCACCTCGGCGTTTAAATCGACGTTTATGTCATTAATAAATTGAACGGATGAATTCATAATAAAACTAAGTATTCTATGATTTGACAGCATGGTGTCATATACGGTACAGGTCGAATTTTGCCTAATAATTTAATTTTGTTGAAACATTTTCAAAATTGATGGAACATCGAAGTAAGTAGAGATTAATAAATGGAACGCCGAGCAGACAATTTATTTCTAAAACAACCCTTAATTAACGTCTAAATATAATATACGTTTGATAGCGTTCGGAGATGAAAAACGCACGCACGGCCGCGTCCATTGCGGTTGGGAAAATGAAGCCCGAAACGGAAATATTGATCGGCCCCGAAAATTTACGGTAACTTTTTTTCATTTTCTCGGCCGGACACCGGCGCGTTATCTGTTCCCCGAAAAAAATTTCTATCGTGCGTTTTGAAGAATCGATGACACCGTTGCGGGAGAAAGGGAGGGGGAGAGGATGTGTTGCATGTGGGCGAGAGAATGAATGAAAAAGACGACGAGAACGGACGGGAGTGGGAGAAGGGACGAGATGCACACCCACGCACGTACACGCGGAAAGGCTGAAGGGGTGGCGGATGGGAACGGGCGAACGGTAAATATTTCAGGCAGCGGCATACTCGACGAAACGAGAGAGCTTAGGTGGGTATAGGTCAGGGTTCAGCTTAGCCAGAGTCTGCTAAAACTAACCGCGTAAAATATACAATGCAAGGAAATCCACCCCCGCGAGGGGGTTTCCCTTCCACCCCTCCTCGCCGCGTCCTGCTGTTCGCAGGTTTGTGTACGGGTCCGTGGAAAAGTTAATGGGTACACCCGGCTTGCACACTTCTGTTGCGATCCGTAATTAGCGATTACCACCACGTAAAAAAAATTTGTGGACGGGCAAACACGATGGAACGCTATTTTTGCATTTTTATTAACCATCTTGTTCGTAACTGCAAAACACAGCGTTTCACGACCGGGATACAGTATTACCTCCGTAACTGTCGCAGAGGTCTCTACCGTAACTGTCGACATTGCATCCCCACCACCGGGAGGGGAGGGTCCCCCTTTGAACCAGTCAAGCGGTAAACACGATCGGCGACCGCAGCAGCGAGAGGTCGAGTATAGAGGTCAAGCGAAGCAAACTTTTCTAAATTTTTATTTTTGTTTTTTTAGAAAACTTTACCGTCGTATTTGTCTCGTTTTTTCCAATTCAACTGACACCAAACACGGTACAATTACGATCACAATTCCAAGGCTGAGGTTTTTTACGCAAAATAAAAATTATCTGCACTGGGAATAAAAAAGATGTGTAATCTCTTATTAATCCATATAAGTACCAATTATGACAATTAATATAAAGAATGGGCAGAACGAAACGTCGTGCTCCATATTTAAGCATTACATTTTTGCAAAATTATTTTCAAAATTCTGACGTGTTTAAGGAAAGAGCACACTCCTTAAAGTAATAAATCAAACATTGTGTGCTTTATTTACGTGACTTTGCAACGCATATTCATCATCCTCTTAGCCTAATTTCGCGTAATTCCTGCGCGAGACCTGCTTTATCTTTGTCGGTATCGCTGAAAGCCTTGAACAGGTACAATTTGTACATGTATTACAATAATTAATAAGGCAAAGGGGCGAGGTCTCTTAGCGAGAAAGTGCTGCGACTAAACTAAAGAACTTGTTAACCGCTGCGTCAAAGAGAATCGACTTTAGGGGACTGTATTAAAGTTGGTAACCATTATGGAACGCTCAGCGGGCGTTTAGGTATTCTTCGAAAGTTCGGTTCGATTAAAAGTGAGAGCCACGAGGTGTATGACGTAGAAGAAATGTATTCAAATACATTCATACCGAGATAAACCAATTTCCGTATCGAATTACGATCAAATTTGATAGTTTTATTACCGTGTTTCCATTTTTATACTTTCAACTGCAAATGACAAAGATTTTTTATTACTTTGTCATATTAGTATTGAAAAATATAGACAGTCCTTTTAACATTATATTTCCCAGCAATTTTCTTACAGTACAGTCTCTACTCGATAAATGTCCCAAACATCTAGCCTATAATTGTCGCAGAACTATCCCCACTACTCCCCACTATACCCCAAAGCTCCAGTGGCCTCGGTCGCTCAGGAGTGTAAACATAACACCGGTCGGGTGTATCGGTGTGAGACCACCACTAATCCACTAAAAAAACTTCTTTACTTTTCATTATTTTTTTATGGGACTTTGACTAACATATTCGCGGCATTTTTCTAATGAAAATGACACCAAACATGATATACAGGAAACTCGAGCCTCAGCCCGGAGATCGACGCGTTTCCATTCCGCCGTTGGCAACGTTATTTTTTTACTATCCTTTTCATTTTTTTCCTCCGCGAGCTCTTAATTTATCGGGAGGGGCATCGACGTGGGGAGTCGGAGGAGTGTAAAATCACTCAACGTGATGCGATGCTATTACCTGAGGGGCCTCGGGCTGCGGAATTGCGGAGGTGCGGAGATGCGGAAGCGGCGTTCGACACACAGCATTATCCACGGAATACACCGGCTCCGAGCAAGCAACCTCGTTGTCGTTGTTTCCTTGAGCGACGTCGAAGGACAAAGGTCTCGGTGTTGGTGCAACCTCGGACGAGAGCGGGAGAACCGAACGATTAGGCTACAGTAGCCTGGTGCCTTCAAGAACGCCAGGATTCACGAAAAAATGTTTATGTATCAGATACAATATTTAATTAATCATTTAAAAATTGTTTTCCAAAAATAATACAGCGGAGCCCTCCACCTACGCAAGCGATTAATAATTGCAAGTTAGATTTACAACAACTAATCTTAATTCGTGCGTGCGAAAAAGATATTTCCTCCCAAAGATCGGTGCCCTACGTTACCGACATTCTGCGTGCTCGTGGTGCCATCTAGCGGCTCTGCTGATGAAGCGCCACGCGCCGGTAACTACATGCCAACATGGCGGCGCCCTTGCCTGTCATAAGAGAACCGCACATCTTTACTCGCGCATAACTATTGAACCAGTGATACCCTAGGATTGAAACTTGGATTTTCGGCATTTTCTCGCAAAAATCTACAAGATCACCTAAGAAAATTTAAACATTTCTGGTTTCCTGAGGTACAGTTTAACCAGGATCTTTAACGTTCCGGATAAGTATCGTGGAGAGGGATAGCGATTTTGGAAACAAACTTCCCCAAATAGAATTCGCGTTCCTCGACCGTACGAACCCTTTTCTTTTTCTGAAATGAGCGTGCCAATCTCCTTTCGTATTCTGCTCTCCCGCGCGGAGGTCCTTACAATTTGCGCTGAGGACCTTACAATTTCCGCGGAGGAAAAAAAGCGAAGGACTCGCTTGTACGGAAGAAAATTCATAACGTGCGCTGCGTGTAATTAAACTCTCTTATGTCTCCGCTGTCTGAAAGTTGGCTTAAAAGGCGAGCGGGCCGCGAGTTCCATTTCATCTCCGACCAGTATTTTTCTTTTGTAATGTAACAGGCCAGCGTTACGTTTTCCTTATTGTTTTTTAATTTCCCCCGCTTTACTAACCCACCTCGTTCCAGCGGCGTTTGAAACTTTCACGATCCGTTGTTCCACGAGCAGCGTCGTCGCGTCGAATTTCGTGCGATTTCGCGCTCGTCGCGTTATCCTCGGAACGTGCTCCTTAGGCGAGCGTGATTCAAGCGGGACAAAATTGCGTGGCTTCGGGACTGTTATTGCTGTGCCGGAAGAAATAATAAGACACTTTGCATGTTTGTATATTTCGTATATTTACAGGCGGGAAATGCACAATTTATTTTTATCCAGGGCCGAATGGTACATCCTGTGTAACAAATCGCGCATTTCGTAGCGAGCGGTCTCCGAAGAGATACGCGCGATCGGTTGGATTTGTTTGGCAATCCCAGGTAACGGCTGCTCGCAATCGTTTTCGCGACAATGTTTTCGCCGGCCGGATATTTTCGAAAACGATTACGCGGGTCCTCTTTCTTCCGGAAGTAGGTCGTCCGCGACGACCGAAGATAAAACGCCTAGGGCTTCGAGCACGACGCACCAGTCGTGCATCAAAGGGCGCGCGAATCTGAGCGCAATGGCGCATTGTCCAGACAATAAATTTCGTCGGCGTAACGAATGGGTCGTTGATCATTTCCATTCGTTCTACGGCGATCCAGAACCTGCTGAACACCGCTCTGTTACTGGGCGTAGAAATTAATTCGAAATTCATTTTCGGATCTCCGGGTGCTAACTTTAACGGTCGACGAATTATCGAAATGATGAATTTGAGTTTCTTCGTTTCATTGCGAAAGTTCTGCATTCTGAATTTTTCGTGAAGATTGAGGCCTGGAGGACGTTTGTATAAATAAATAATTTCGTTTTAGAAGAGTACGGAATTAATTGGTACGCCTGGCGAGCATATCCGACGCGGTGAACTGAAATTATGCGCAGCGCTCGGGTCAGAAGTACGGATCTTCATCGGAGTAATTAACGTAATTATTATCGACGCGGTGCGTCTATTTAGAGAAAATTGACGATGCGGTTGCAGGTAGCAACGCGTGCGGTTGCGGATCCGCGGGAATTCAATATTCCGAACTCGCGCAATTGAAAAGTTTCGGTTACACGATGGCGCGGTGGTTGAAACCGATGCACTAGGTTCCAGAAATACGGGAGAATTCGAGGGGTTCTTCGGATCGCGGGGATTTGAAAGGATTTGCCGGAGGGTTCCTAGGGTCTGAGAGATTTTGGTGGTCTGTCGGATTTTGGGGGACCGTAAGAGGTTCCATAGATCTACGGGTTTTAAAGGTGTTTCGGCTGGTGTTTGGGGTTTCAACAAGTTTTCTAAGCGATCCGAGATGTCTCGCGGGTCCTCAGCTTTTCGAAAGCATGCAAACGAGTCTCCAGTAGCTTCAGATTTCGAGCTTCGACGGGTTCTCGAACGGTGTCACTCGGCGTCGTGAGATTTTGACTTTTCAAGACAAAATATCCCACTGTGCATATTTAGGTGTTAAAAAGGTAGGGCACATTTAACATTTCAAGAACTTTAAAAATGTTTGAGGACACTTTAGTTAGTCTCTGCGGTTTCGAAATCTTTGTATCTGTAAAAAGTCCCACGTATTCTGAATATTTCGCGAGAAGTATGAAAGCGGAGACGACATATATGGAATCATAAAGACGCCAAAGCTACGAGGTTCGTAGACATCTCCAGGTTCTGCAAACTAAGTCAAGAGTTAGGGCACGAGTAGCTCGTCAAGACTTTCAAATATTTGAGTACCTCCGGCAGCCACAATATTTGAAATAAACTGATTATTATTTTATATAAAATATCCCAATTTATTCGCACTTCAGTCGCTTTTGTAGTACTATACAATCGAGGAAGAAAGAAAATCTAATAAATAATTTAAGAGTTAAATCTTCACTAAACAATTTTTTTTTTAATAAATCTTTGCAGTTTCGTTCAACTCCTACTAAAAACCAACAACCTTCTCAAGAAACTGTCTTTATTAACAAAAGTACAGGTCAAGAATGTCTCGCAGGCGGCATCCCGGCACTTATGGCAGTCCACCGGTATAGTTTGCGCGGGGGGTTAAGACAAGGGCCGGTCGCATGTTCGCGGATAATAAAGGCACGCGCGGAACCCGCGGGCTTTCCAGAAACAATGAAAAACGTATCAAATTGATACGGGGAACGGGCGAGGGCTAATACTCGCGCGCATGCAAGGCTACCATGCAGCATTGTGTTACGCGTAATCGGTTTCGGGCGTGTTCCTAGGGGGCGGCTATCTATTATTAACGCGGTCGAAACGCGGGCCGACGTTTCCGTTTACGGGCAACTTAGTTTCGCCTTATGTCCGCCGGGAGTTTCTGCGCAATGCGAAAAATAGGGCCCACGGGCACATGTAGCGGCCCGACGTTCCCCACACCGTTTCGCCACGGTTTCGAAACGAGAGACTTTATCGATTGTTTGCGGCTCGTTCCGTTCGGTTTTTCTGGCCGTTTGAAACCGCTCGTTTCGGCCACGGTGGATCGCGTATCGAGCCGCGCGTATTATGCTCACGACGCGACGCGACGCGCCGCGCCGGCTCGACAGTCAAATTGCGCGAAGTGTATTGCTCTGGAATCGATTCCCACCACCGCAGGCAATAATTGCCGTGCGGCTGCGGTGGCCGACGCACCGGCACTGTTTAATCGCAGAAAAAATGCTAAACCTGCGATTCCGTTGATCTACGAAAGAGTCCTAAATCCTGGAATTCCGCTGATCCAATACGGCCGCCGACAATCGACGATCACCTGGGATCAGTTCTAAAACTGGCACACACATCCGGACCAATTTTTTGCCTAGTTTCTTCCCTCGAATTTTTTTCGTTGCAAAATTGTTTAAACATCTCGTTTAACCGACACACTAAGTTAGAGATTTCTATAAAAATTGTAGAAAGAGGGGGAATGCTCTTTCATTGAACTTTTTTTATAATTGATTTTTATTTTGCACAGAGATCCGCAGTCTAATCAGCAATATTGTGTCCTAAAGTCGAATAAATCCTCAAGCATTATCATTGTTATTTTGTAGTGCAATAGTAAATTGATTACGCGTCGCTGTTTATAACAGCCAACGGCGACCGCGCCGGTTTCGGTTTATTATTAGATTGATGGGAATGTAATGTCGGTTTTGTGGATGCGCGAGCAAATGAATTTATCATCGCACTATTGTTACATTTAATCAACTACGGAGCCGTGTATTGACGTATATGTTCAGCCTAGGGCCGCAAAGTTTACGCATATATATTATTTATACATCGCTTTATAAAACCGTACGGAACAGTTTATTCTAGCCACCTAAAACCCGACCTTACCTTTCTATCAAACGCAACATTGTTTACTGTACCATCGTACGTGCAACCGCATTCAGAGAATTCTGCGTCATCCGCCCGTGTATTGGTTTTGTATGCACACTTCTAGGCAAATGGAGTGCATATTGTTGCTAAACTATTACGGTTTGGTTAACAATACTGTGCATTGTAACGCAGTAATAACGCGTTGCCTGTTACCGTTTGTGCCAGACCATGTCCTCGTAGTTTAGGTTGTTAACGATATTGCAAAACAGCCAATCAATTTAATCCAATTTTATTTATAAGTATATTGACATTGGGAGATACTTCATAGTTGAATTTAGTAGTGTGTGTATTTGTTTTCACAGCTATAATAGTTTAGGTTATTTTTTAGTTAATCACGAACTTGCACAGACAACTGTTGTTATTTTGTAGTTCGCAATATTTCAGAATACTATCTGGTAATATTCGTTAGAACTGTCTGACTTTAGGCGTCCCATTCTACTGTTGTACGGTGACCGCCTGGCATTACCGGTCCTATTCTACTGCTAGGCTGTGGCCGCCTGACATTAACTGTCCCATTCTACTGTGGCTGTCCACTGTTATAGCCACAGATTAGCCTCCGTGAATTTGACGATTTGTTTTCGGTGCATCAAAGAGAAATAATTTTAACAAACGTTGAAAAGCTTGTAAATTAATTCGTGGAACCAAAGTGCAAATAAATTATGAATTACTAGCTGCACAAATTAATTTACAACCCTCACAATCGATATTGCAACCAGTAGTTTAGATCCAAATATTCTATCGACCGATATAAATATTCAGAAATTGTTTATAATACGATGTAAATACTCAGGAGATTATTTCGACACTAGAGTGTATTTTAAATGTTTGAAAACGATCAACAAATTCAGGAAGAAGGGGCTACGAATGAAACTGTACACCTGATATGTTGCATCAGAATAACAATAATAGAGATTCGAGTTGTGCAACTAATTAATATGCAACTTTTCGTTAGACAAACTCGATCGGCAAACAAAAGAATATAGCTAGGAGGTATTATCATGCTCAAGAGTGGGATTACGTTGTCCGATCATAAATATGCGCATTATTAAGCTGCTTGATCCCCGGAAAGGGGTCTGCAATCGAATACCGCAGCTTACGAACGAACTTATCGCGTTACACGTTATGTTCAATCCTGACACTTGCGAATTTGTTGATAGAACAACTACCGAAATTTTCCTTCTTACTAAATTAAATATAACCGACTGTTATTCACGAGGAAAATGATCTTCACCGACCAGTGACCATAACCCTCCATCGAGTAATTTTGGAGGCACACACTAATATAACAAGATTTTAAATCGAATTTTATTTGTATTCGCTAAACTGGATTTTACGAGGGAAATGAGTGGGCGAGAGACGAAACAGGTTTTTGGTAATTTGGTGCAATTAGTTTCCTAGAAAAAAAAATGGAAAAAAATGCAATTAGTCGGAATTGCAGGGAGAATGTTGAAAGTTGTAATTTACAAAACGAACTTTTTAAATTTTCGATATGGACCCACGCAAAAAGTTGTAAAACATAATTGTTAATATTTTCGCTAGAATTCCGACCAATTGCAATTTTTTAACATTTTTCCACTTCACGTGGTAAACCAATTATTACAATTTCTCAAAAAAAAAAAAAAAAATGAAAATCGTAAAATATTAAAAAAGTGATGCATTTAAGGTTAGGTCTTTCTAAGGGTGTCCGAATATTAATGGGAGTCACTGTACCTGACAGGTTGACAAGGTGGGTCGCAGGTACCGGTCGATTCTCGTCGAAATCACCTGATTTCGGAACGGGGACGAATCGATTGACTTGTCCCTGTCTGTCAAGTTGACAGAGAGTCCCGAAAACGACCCTGCCGTCGAATTAAATCTATTGCCATCTACGCAAGTGCCTCTCGAGCCCGTTTACGGGAAAAATATGGCGGCGTTGAAGGCCCGGAGTATTATTTCATCGAGAGTAAATTATTATTTCACCCCGAGGACGAAACTATCCCTTAAATTGAATCCCTTCACCGTCAAATCAAACGTAAGTTGTAAAATCTGCGCACCGAAGGGTACATTAAATAACCTAAGCTATAAATTACTATAAATCATAAAATTATAATTAATTATTCAATAACAATTACAACAAACGGGTGGTAAGTGCAAATTGATTTCTTCTCTTAACAATTTTAGCATATTCAAAAAATAATGTAATAATATTAAGTTCGTATCTCTTCTAATTTTTTCATGACAATGTTAAAAATATTTATTTGTGTGAGAGGTGCATACCCAAATTAAAAAAATTATAATTTAAATTTTTCGGGGTTTATTGTAAGATGGTGGGTACAAGCCCTAATAATTAATCGAATAGAAGATTTTCACGATATTTTTCGTGAAAAAAAAATGGTTACCAAAGTCCCAAGCAAAAAACAAAAGGGCCCCATCGGTCCAAGAGTTAACAATCACACGATACCCTAACATCGCAAGATATATACCAGCTCGCTCTCAAACATGCCCAGCCGTCATTGAATCATGCTCCGATGGTGCGCTATTGCGGGGGACGCTAATGCGAGTCTTCTGTTCCGTTCGCGAGCAGGTGAGCCGACGGTTCAGGGAAAAAAAGAGATACGTTGGTAAGTTGGGGATGAGGAGGTGCGGGAGAGAAGTAAGGGGTGAGCGGGGGTTGAGGAGGGCCGGGTACAGGGGATGGAGGAAAAGAGGGAAGAGATAGAGGGAAGAGGCGAGAGAGGGATCGTTCGTCGGAGAGGGGAAAGAGGAGATGGCAAAGGGAGGAAGTAGTAGACCCGGTTTGCGGGAAGAGGGGCAGATTTGACCCTGCTTGTGCACCTGGATAGGAGGCTGTAATCAATACCACAGAAAGCGCGCGCTGCGGCAGGCTCACCCCTCATCCGCGTACCGATACCTGAACAACAACCCTGCAGGTTCTCTCCCGCGTAATCTTTTCTCCCTTTTTCCTCGGTGGGAACCCTTTCACCGACACCTTCTTCGTCTCTTCGTGAATCACCGCTGTTCCTGAGAAATTCTTGCAGAACACTCCGCGCGGTCCACGCTGCTCGCTATTCGCGAACGCTTTGCCCGTGCAATATGGGACAGGTTCCCTTTAAATCAACGACAATGCTTTCGACACGATTTCATCGTCACCGAGTTCGCCGACAATCTTCATTCACCCACACAGCGGTGGTCGTCGACAATTGTGTCGCCGACTTACAAATTATACAGGGTGCCCGGTGCCAACCCCCTCCTATGGTGATTAGAACCCCTTTGTCCATCATCATTTCTCAGAAGAACAAACTTTATATTTGTTATAAAGTTATATTTGTTATTGCGAACGATATATAGTGACTTCTCGATATATGTCAGCGACACGGTTCTTGTCAGTGTCAAGTATCGTGCAGGAGCCGTGTTATTAATACCTCGCGGTAGTGGGGATAATTCTGCGACGTATATCGTCGAGGCGATGGCGACATATATAGAGAAATATATATAGACTGTAATTGTCGGTGGTTTAGAGGACACCGGTGGACGTTAGCATGAAATTTCATCGCCGTTTGGCCCGGTTTATTTATGCGAAGACCGCGCTCGTTCCCGGCAACGGAGATCAAGGATTCGAAGGGATTTGTTGGTATACGGGAGGGTCGTTCGGGTGGTCTCGTTGGTCCCGATGCACTCGGGCATTTATACGTATTGCGACCCAGTTGTACAGTACAACGTCGGATAACCCGTTCTGCCCCGCGATTTTTCCCACGTGCTGGAATTTGAACGTGTCACGCCGCTTGTTGCCAGGCGGATGATTGTCGGACGCGTCGGTTCCTTGTTTTTCTACACGCTGCACTACGCCTCGGCGTCATTATTCTGCTCGTAATCAGCGAGATAAAATCGACTGGCGAGCAATCACATCCAAGATGGAGCACACTCGTCTCGCTCTCCGATCGCGTTGAGAATCACTGGACTCCGGGTTCTGTGACAAAAATCTTTCGAATAAGAAATAATGAATAAAATTACGAATAAGAAAAACTGCGCTTTGTAGATCTGTATTAATACATTCTGAGACTTTCACCTAAATCGTTCCACATTGCGGCGAGCTATACAAAAAAGATTTGAAATTTAAATTTTCAATACGGGCCCAGATAAAAAAGTTCCGGAAAGCCTTGAACACCTCGTCTATAACATTTTCTCCAGGATTTTGAGAAATTGGAATTTTGAAAAAAAAAATTTTTCACGTCAGCTGGAACCCTAAAGTCTAAAAAAAAACGCACAACAAAAAAAAATTAAAAATATTCAAAATCGATTTTTCTATTAGACCTCTAGATTAAATTTATTTAGACCTCAAAATTCAGTCTTAACAAAGTTGTATTTTTAAAAGTATCGGAATGTAGGCACTGTATCTGTCACTGTATATATCACTGTATATGTCGCACAGTTACGTCGCGGGGCGCTACAAGGTCGTTCGTGCGGAAATAAACTGGGCATTCGGAGGTCGTTTCGGAAAAGATAAAGGCGCCATGTTTTTTCCCTTTTGTTTTTGTTATCGGAGGATATTAAGATCGGCTTACGAATCGTAAGAAAGTGCGGCGAGGCCGATAAGATCGTACGAATGAAGAACAAATCACCACTCCAAGACAAATTGAAAGGTTTAGGAGAGGCCGCCGGGGTAGAATAGATAATCGCGAAGATCAGCCGAGGGTGAACCGCAGGTGGTCTAATTGCGAGCGGGCTTGACTTCGGTAATCGAGGGGTCGGAATGTCACATTACACGTGTAGATAATGCATCGTCCATGCAAATTCGTATGTCGCGTGTCTAACGTTTATCCTTCAACCGGGCCGATCCGCCGCGCCGCGGGTTTCAAGCGTTGGCCCACCTATCAAGCTTTGTAACTCTGTCAACTTTAATTGGACCGTGCCCATACGCGGCTCTATTGTTTCCTAACTTATGCCTGTCTTCCGTCGACAAAAATTCATTTCGCCGCGGCATTGTGCCGACGTCCGCCGCGTTATTTAATTCCTGCGGAAAGGAATTTGAAGAACGGCTGGTCACGCAACACCGAGTTTTGTCTTCGTCCACCATTTTCATATCACTGTGGAATCACTTTTCAGGAACCTTGAGATTATCTCGCCCCCAACGTGGCACGAAAACTCAGCGTCAATTACGGAGAACTGAAGCCAAATACAGTGAATTATCGATATATGTCAGTGACAAGTATCCTACAGGAGCCGTGTTATGTTTACTCGGCGTCTGAGGCCTTCCGAACTTCCTGGCTCCTCCAGAGGTATCCTCCGCGATAGTGGGGATAATTCCGCGACAATTATCATGCAGGCCTTGGCGACATATATAGAGAAATCACTGTAAAAGCTTCATCATTCTGCTTTTTATAATTTGACACGGTAATACAGTTGAAAATATTCTAAAAGATGTTTTCAAGAAAAATTCGAATTTTCAAGATACCCTTTAACCAAATAATGATATCTCGAATCTGTTTTTGCAGATCAAAGAGTACACAACTTTGCTAAGTAAACTATTCCTCCAGGTCCAATAATTTCCAAAATATTCAATAAAATGTGTCCTCGACCCCCAGCTTCGGGGGTTGTTTTCACCCCCGACTGGAAAAAGAGGACACTCATCGAATACTTTTCTGCGAACTGCCAGTGAAAATTATGTCTGCTTTTTTCGCGGGTAGACTAATTTATCCGAGTTCTGGGAAAGACATTCAACTTTTGCAAGATGGAGGAAACCTTCTCTCGCTGCCGGCGACCGTGCTCGCTCTAATATCACGCTAAAATGTAATATTTCCATGGGACACTGCCGCTTACCTTTGTTCCATCGTTGCACCACTCGCCCGGTTAGCGTTGCCTCACCTGTTTCGAGCGTGGAACGCCGAAAATTTCAATATCGTCGCAGCCGAAGTCCCTGGGGGAAGGGGTGGGGGAAATACCAAGCCAGATTTACGGTCGATAATTTATTTCTGATTATAGATACAATATACATCGTAGGCTAGACGAAACACTTATTAAGTATATTTTAGCCTATCTATGGAGTGGTATGGCGCGTGTGGAACGCGGAACGGGGTCGGACAGTGAAACGGGATGAAATTGTTGGTTCCGGTGTTTGTTGGCCGCCGTGTTCACAGTAGTTTGTCAGTCGTCGAACGATGGAATTTAAAAAGGGACAGAGAGATTAGGGGGATAGAAAGAGACGGTAGGGGAGGGGGAAAGATGTGTACAGGTGAGTCGATACCCTCGATTCCGTCGAAGCGTCGGTCTCGATCGATTGTGTTTTTTTTTCTTCCGCTCTTCGTTCCGTAACATTTAAGTGAATGCTCGATCGAGTTTCGGTTAATTGAATTAATTCGGCAGTATTTACACGCGCGCAGTGATGCAGATCGTTCTTTCGCATTCTCTCGATTCCGTTCAACCGACAGAAAAAAAAACCAAAATAGTTAAACACGAATGCGGCTCACGTCGAATGAACTGGCAGTCGAAATTCGTACACAACATACACACACGCACACGCATACTCTTGATTTATTGGCTATTCAAGGGTGTACACCAGAGCCGGGGACCCGTAGGCCGCACACTGTGTTGCTTTCCCCTAATTTTCTCAGTGCCTACCAGCGTCTCCCACCATTCCACTGGTATCCTACGAAAGAAATAGCGTGCGGCCCGCGGGCCGCCGCACCAATTCCCCGGCCCTGGTGGTGAAGTCAAGCTAGGAGTGGTGCTGAAGAGTGGGAGAACCGGAAAATCAATGGTGGGGGTCGCGCAGCGACGGCGGGGAAGTAGTTCCGCCATGGGGTCCACCATGCTCGGGCAATTGGTGCTCCCAGAGTCGGTGACGTGGCTACCCCCACTATTGCCTCACGGCGAGCCCGTATTCCCCTCTCGCGCTGCCTGTCGCGGCCGGAGTGGGGGTAGCCGAAGGAACGACGCGCGCGAAGAACGACTACGAATCAACAACAACAATGGCGGGGCAGTGGGGTGGGGGTGGAGGGTACGCGAAGAACGCAAACACCGTGCTCTCTCGGTGAGAAAAAGGAACAATGCTGTTGTTTCGTTGGTGGGGACCACGGGCGTAGGATTCGATCGATATGTGAACAATTACATCTAGGAGTTGGACAGATTGATATCGACGTTACGCGTCTATTAAAATGGAGCACACACATCGTTCTCTTTTGCGCCAGTCACACTCGAATCGTCACACCATTCGCTTCCGCGTATGTTCGAACAGGATTGTATCGGTGGATGTCAAGAAACAAGGATTGGGGAAGGGGGCGGGGTGGGGAGGGGAGGGAGAAATTCAATGCTCTCGGAAAGAGTCTCGGGGCGACTTAAAGACCAAGGGCGCGCGGAAGGTCTTTGTTTAGAAAGTTTCGCGCGGAAGGCCATTTCGGCGCGTCGACGAGCAGTTTCGCTGCTTTTTCATTTCTCGGGGACTCTCTGTCCCGCTCCCGTTTTTCCCTTCTCCTTTCTTTATTTTCCACTTTTCCCCGGCACCCTTTCATCGGCCACTCTGCCCCCATCCCTTCCTCCCCCTCCCTCTCCCCCTACCCCGAGCCCCGTTCTGCTCACTTTCTTTTCCTTCGCGTCGTTGAAAAAGAACGGGCGCGCGATTGAACAAATTAAACCGCGCGCCACCTCTCTCCCCCCTCTCTCTTTCTCTCCCTCTCTCTTGCCGCCACAATCTTGCCAATCAAGCCTCTTAATCAGTTCGTTCGCGGGCGCGCACGCGGCACAAGTCTCCCGTTTACTTTATACATATTCACAATTATGATTCTATTCGAGGACGGGCGTCGCGGACTCGGGGATCCCGGAGAAAACTTTGCGCCGCTGCTTAATTCCCTTTTCAACGCTCGATGATCCATTATTCCCCGGGGAATCGGCGAAACTTTTTCTCCGGTCCGCTCCGGTATACACGATCCGCTTCTCCAGAGACGTTCCCGCCCGCCAAACGCTCCTTTTGTCTCGCTTTCGGTCACTTTTGCTCCAGAAAGTCTTCAGTATAGAGTAGGCAACGCTTAAGTGTCCGCATCCGGTCCCGCCTACAGACACTTAAGCGGGACAGTGACTTCAACCAAAGGAAGTAGAGGGGATGCGTGATATACCCAGCAAATATCAAAATACGGTTCGAAGCTCGATCCGAGGTACCATTTTCTTTTTTGGAATTGGGGGACAACGGTGGACACTTAAGTGTGCAAAGGAACGAACTCTTAAGTGGGCACTTCTGTACTTTGACACGCGCAGACCTGGGTATTTCTGAAATGATATTATTTAAAATATTATTTCGAATAATATGTTACTTCATTTTAAAATTATTTTAAATAATTTTTGAGATGCGAAGTTCAAGATTATATCAGGTTCGAGTCCGGTTTATACTGACACCCTTTGTCGCATTTTATTTTGAGAATCATTTCCTTTGGAAAACTTTGAATACTGTTTGAAATTGCTGTTATTTTCAATTAGTCTAATAATGAATAAAGTGTAACTAACAAAGTTGTAAATTTCTGGGTCAATTGATAACTGCGGAGCAGATAAGTCGTTACAATCGCGAGACCGAAATCGAATGGCTTCCGAGACCGTTCGTGAACTGCCATTGGCCGAGCAGGCTCCCCCACCCCTCCAACTCATGGACGTATCTTCGATTTTAAACTCGAGGCGAACTTCTCAAATATTCAACAAGTTCTAAAGCGGTGCTAAAAGAAAGCGTCGGAGGAGAGCACTCGTTTAAAAGCGTGAAAAATTGATCTAGGAAACGCTTACTGATTGTCTCCTGCTGGCTCGCGTCATGTACCGGGTGGCGGGAAAGTAGGTGACCAATGATGAATTAACAAAATGAATACAGGGAAAATGGGTTGAAATGATGCTAAAAAACCGTACCTCCTAAGTTAAACATTTCAGTGTTTCTGGGGAAAAGTTATTCCAAATAATAAATATAGTCGATATAAAAAAACCCTTATACCGTGTCCCTTATTGAAATATTCGGGGCACACTTAAATAGTTATAAATATATCGAGATTGTCTAAATAAGGAAAAATAGTTTTTGCATGTAAAATCACCTAAAAAAGGAAACCTCTTTCCACAACCTCGGAGAAGTAGATTAGGTTAACAAAGACCAGCCACCTACTGCCCCGTTGCCCTGTTATATCATTCCGAGAAACATACTAGTCTCTGATACTGACACGGCAAGCACTTTTAATGAAGTTGTCGGTATCGCCCTCGTCGATTGTATAATTTGAATGGGAAATCCATTAGGAATTCCAGCTCGTTATTCCGCCGCAGTGTATGGCATACGTGTCGCGTGAGTCCTTGCTAATTGTAATACGTTATCGTGACGTACACGAAAATCGTCAGTGGTCCGCACGGAATGCAACAAATGGCGAAAAAATAAGTCGAGAAACGTTGCGCGATAACATTGACTTTCGGTGCTACGTTTGTTAACATGCTCGATAAAGTTCCCTTTATTTGTGCAACGAAGAAAACGAGCAACTCAATTATATACCGGGCGGACGAATTAACCCTTCCTTCACGAATTTATCAAACAAACAACTGAAATCTGCAATATTATTTATGCAGATACTCAGTGGTGGGACGACTCGAATTCAGAATAAATTTATGCAGTTAATAATAATTTATTTGCCCACTCGTTTTGTTCAATCTTTCGTATAATCAATATGAAGTTTTCTAAATTTAGTAAATAACCTATATTTACAATCGAACAAATTTTACTATCCAAAAAATGTTACGTAATATTTATTCGAGAACTTTATTTTCACCTGATCGCAATGATTGAAAAGAAGAAATAAATTTCCACGTAGCTCCCAGAGTTTGGAAATTGATATTTTTTTAGAAACTTTTTCCGGTTAGCACGCGTCGATTGAAAAAGGCAAATTGTAACTGACACGGAATAAATAAGAAAATTGTAGTGCGAAGCTCGAGGTGGAAAGCGCTCGGCCGAGGTTCCCCTTTAAAGGCAAAAGAAGCTGGACAAGTAAACTGTGTTCAGCGCTGAAGGGATCCCAGACACGCGTTGATTAACTCTTTCACCGTTCCGCTTTAACACTCCGTCTAGCACGGGGAAAATATGCGCCACGCGTGAACAAGTATTCCGTAAGACTGCCGTGCATCCCTCGCATCCGGCGTTCTCCAACGGCAAGAGGGTTAATTGTCTTCCCGTGAAGCATATCCTCCTCACCTCGGCGTTCCTAAGCTTCTTCAGGCTCCTCGTCCGCGTGCTTTCTTCCCGTTTTGCTGCGGGGATTCCGCTCCTCTATTGGCAACAGCGAATAATTCACGCGGTATCGCGGCCGGAGAAGCAAAAACCCGCGGAAGCGAGACGAACGTGCTCGTAAATACGAAATTAGGCTTCTCTCACTTTGTACGTCCACGCATGTCCGGACGATTCGTTCGCGATGAAAAGCTCTCGTCTACCTTTCATTCGAAATGATTGGTAAACTGTGGATATTTGTGCAAAATGAAAACTTTTCTGCATCAATCGCGACATATAGAAAAATTTGCAACAAACAAAAAATTCTTTCCTCGACAGTACTAAATTCTTGCAATGTTTCTGTTACTGTACATATTTGTGTCATCGAACTTCGAGAATATCTTCTCGAAAAAGTGGAAAGATTTTCCGAAAATTTTTTTCTGAGATAAAAGTCCCAACGCTCCCTGCCTCACTGACATTTTGAGAAGCGGATTTAATAATTGAAAAAGTATACACCTGTTTTCATCTTTCACATTTATAAAGTACAGTGACTTCTCGATATATGTCAGCAACACGGGTCTTGCCAGTGTCGTATATCGTACAGGAGCCGTGTTATGTTTACTGTCATGGAGTATACCTCGCGGTAGTGGGGATAATTCCGCGACGTTTACGGTCCAGGCCTTGGCGACATATATAGAGAAATCACTGCAGATCGGGGGGAGAACCGTGAAGACTTTTTCGTGGCTGGAGTGGCGAATGAAATGCCCCGGGAAAAACGGTGCACCAATGCACATTTTGATGCACCCTGCGCTCAGAATATTGACGGGACTCTTGAATTTCGTTGACGCTGCCTTCCGCACGGGAAACACTGCCAAGAGCATGATTCAAGACCTCTGAAAACGGTTCGCGAGCTGTCCCCGTCGAGGATGGACCAAGTTTTCATCTCTCCGATTACCCTGAGCCGTGAGTCAATGAGCGGATGGTCGTTGTTGATTGTAAAAACCAGTAGAAGTCTTGGGGGTAACTAATTTCAAACGAGAGTTCGTATACGGTTAGTATACAGGAGCAAAATTGAACGAGATCATTTTTTTCCAGAAAATTATTCCGTGTTTGTTAGGACACGGATATTTATCACATTTTTTGTAAAACATGTTTCAGAATTTATTCCACGTGATTATTAGATATTTTTGTTTAAACGAATAATTTGTCCTTAGAATAAATGTAAAATCATGTGCCTCTTGAAATTTTTGTGATTTTGATAATTTTTCATTGGTTCAGTTCTGCTCCTCGCTGTGCGTGTTTCTCGTCAACGTTGGATCCGTTCAAATCACTGTAATTTCCTATAAAAATTGTAAAAGCGTAAAAATCGTGGGACCTCGCATGATCGTGATAGGTGTACGAACAATGGACCAATATAATCCGACGTTGATGGATAATTTAGGGTCTAAGACTCAGTCTCATTAGTCTCAATGTTTGTCTACGAATATATGTTTCTTTAGGCAGACCTTGTTAGTTGCTCGCACGGGGGCCGCTTATGCGAACATGTTCAGAGGTCTTACTGTACCGGGCAGTCTCGCGAATGGTTTTCCGAGAGCCACGCACTCATCCTTCGTCGACTTCGACACGGAAATCCTTGGACACTTTCGCACACAAAAATAACGCACACTCGCACTCGTGCACGCACACACACACACACACACACACACACACACACACACGAACAAACCGATTGATGTACAGGTTTAATAATATATTCACAGTTCTTCTGTTCCGCCAACACCTGGGGAACGCGAGACGCGTATAGCAATTAAGTGTATTTTGTTTCAATGATTTCGTTTTCTTTTGTTGTTGTTGTTGATGTTGTTGTTGTTGTTTTTACATTGACTAGGAAATAACAGTACAATGGCAGTAATGTCTTGCGGATTTACGGTAATTACGGTGTATACTTTACGCATATATCGATATAATTGTTAGACGTAATTTCTTTTACACTCTCTCGATTTATCAAACTACTAGAGCTCTTATGTTACACGTGTGATCGTGATTATTTATTATAAGACGACGTTATCATATCGACATTAATAATTAGTTAGTTTCGCCTCGTCGACTTTCGCAATTCTTTTTTCTTTTTCGACGTGCTGGAATCCGTTCCCTTGTCTTTCTTTCTTTTGTTGTTGTTGTTGTTATCCTTCTTTTGCTTCTCGACTCTTATTGTTATCAACGATTACAAGTAATAATTGTCGTCCGTTGGTCAAAGTATACATGTGTACAGCGTATCATACAAAACGAATCGTAGTGTGTAACGGCCATGCAGTTATGTCGTCGTCGTTAAATATTGTCCAAGCCAACTAAACAACTAAACGTTACTTTAAATACATATTTACATCCGAGGAAGGTACACCGATTGTTAATCGTCGTCGTTAAGACTAGTTAAAATCTCCTCGGCGCAGGCTGTCCGAAGGGACCGGAAGCGAGCTGTCCCCTTTCCCACGACCCTTTCGCGTGCAAACATGAAACTGGCAGTGGTCATCCACCAATCGTTGGCGCACAACGAAACTTCATTGTCAAATAAATAGAAAAATATTACATGTTTTTATTACCAAACGCGATTTTCAGTGTCAGCTTGTTTATGCAGTTCATCGATCAGTGGAAAACATATTCAATGAAAAAATATGTAACTCATGTAGTTTTCATTATTTTGACTCAGAAAAAAGCACACGTGCGATTCAGATAACAATAGATACGCGTGCAAAATTTTAATGCAGTAGGATCAATAGTTGTTTTGAAAAAAATTCTTATGTATTTGTACAAAATCGTAATACCCCCTCAAAACATGCTCCATAAAAAATGTATAACTCATGCAATTTTTATTATTTTTGCTTAGAAAAAATAACTTATGCTCTCTAAGTATCAACAAAAACATGTGTAAATTCCCAATTCCAAAAGGTCTATGGTTCTCCCGAAAAAAATTCTGAAAGGAGTACCCCCTTATGGCTCGTCAGATTTAGCGTGAATGTACGCAATAAAAGAATCGCAAATCTGGTCTGGCCAAACTCTGAAAACCGTGTCGCACGATTCGAGTTTTCCCGATTGAATAGTTTCGTTCGTTTTGCAGGCGAAAGGGCACCAGCAGTGCACAAACGTTCTCCAATCAGTCGCATCGGAGGGTGTCGCGTGGCGTGTGTGCGTGTGTGTGGATGTGTGTGTGGGTGTGTGTTCGATTCTGGCGATATTTTCTGAAATTAGAAGGAAGAGTGAATGAGCCGGCTCGATCGTTTGCATTTCGCGTAACCGATTCGAGTATCACACGGGGTTGGATTCGATTTCCGAGCATATTCGACGGCGAATCGCCTCGGGATCGGCTGTCGACCGCATTGTCACGGGAAACGCGTCCTCGCCTTTCTTTCGTTCTCCGGTTACCATGATCGTTCGATCGATTACCGCCGTTGAATATGTATTTTCGATACGGATCGTTCACAGAAATAACGAGGGGTTACCGAGGCAGCGCGAAATTTCAGCGTCGCTGGATTCTCGGGAAAACGGTTCAACGGAAAAATCACGGGGGAAAAAAAATTGTGTCATTTTTTCCTCTCTTCTGCGTTATTTTTTCTTTTTAATATACATATATACCACCGTGCCGTTTTACCGGGAGACACGCGTTGTAAATTCGCAATAAAACGGGCTAATTGCTTGAATAGGAGTGCGCGCGGGTGACGTTCGACGAACGTTCCCATTCGACGCACGGCGCACGACAACTTTATAAAACGACATGCAGATTTCTCATGGCGCGGCCGTGCCGCCTGGCGAATACTAATCCGCGCTGCTCGGGCAGACGCATTTGTCGCGCCCGCTCTTCCTGATTTAGCTATTGAGCACGCAAACCGATATACAAACGAAAAACACCGGGTCTGATACGAAACGGCGGGTCATTCCACTCTTTCGAGTCCTCTCGGCGACTGTTATTCATGCCATTGAAACTTGTGAACGCTTTGAAATTTCGTTCCTCGAACTGTGAATGCTCGTTCAAATTTTTGCCGTTCTTTTTTTCGAGCAATTTCCGAAAATGTCAAGGGAACTTTTATTATACGAAAGAATGTAATTCCTCAGGTCATTTGGAACAACTTTTTCCTTTGCGAAAATGTTCTCCGCGGTTCCGTTAAGGAGTTATTGACGATAAACGCGGACCAATCAGAGCGCGCCTACTGCGGACGGACTCCGCCTCCGCCAATGACAACGCCGCGCGCAGCGGGACCTACGCTGAGTCCGTATGCTGTAGTCGCGTTCCGATTGGTCAGTGTTTTTCGTTGATATCTCCTCAACGAAGCCGCGTAGAACATTTTCGCAAAGGAAAAAGTTGCTTCAAAAAATCTCAGGAATCACCCCTTTCAAGTACAACATTTTTGGGACACCCTGTATACCAACGAAATGGGACCAAAGATGCGTGGTTTTACTGCATTCGATTGTAACTTCAATTCTCCCATACGTTTTTCAGTAAATACAATAATTCGTGAATGAGATTCGAGTATAAATACGTAAATTAATTTCGTTTAATAAATAATTACTGTATTACATCGTCGATAAAAGATGTGAAGACTATTGTGTTGCAGAAATGAACTCAAATCATTAATTCAGCATATAATTCATCTTTGAGCCCTCTGGTATTTCGTAAAAATTTTCCCGAGCTTTTGAAAAATTCCATTGGATTTAATCTTGCTTGTTACTGGGTCTTTCATAGCAGAAATGATGGCGGAATAAATTCCTTCATGGGAGAAAGGGTTTTTCCGGAGGTGCATAGAAATAAGTGGTCGTATAATAAACAAGATATGTTACCAAATAGAAAAGGGGTCTGGGAAAGGGGGCGGTTAACATTGCCATATATTGAAGAGTTTACTGGACTCTTTCTAAGAGCAAAGATGGCGAAAAATGTCCTCTCCAAAGTGTAAGAAGAAATTCATGTGGGCGCCTTCAGAAAAATATCGAACTGGAGGAAACATATTGTTTAATATAGGGTACTTCAAAATGGACGGCGATATTCTCTCGATAATGAATCCTGAATTCAAGGAATATCCTGGGCAATGTCCTCTCGGATATCTAGTGACCCTTAAATTGCATTGTAATTTCACGGAATCCTTAAATTTTGTTAATTAAAAATTATTTCTTCCTGGATGTCTTCAACCTAGAAAATTCATTTTAGTGGACTTTGATAGACAAACTGTGCATTTGTACAATAAATGACATCGTGTCCAGTATTGTTTACAAGGACATCGATAAATGATATGACCTTGAATTCTCGTATATGATTACTGGTCTGTGGATCTTACGCATTCATGGCAAAAATAAGTGGATAAAAATTGACAATGCTGCTCGAGCAATAGGTTCATTGAGAAAAAGTTTGTGCTCGTTGAATGTTACTGTTAAAAACCGGATTGTTTCTGGGTTATTGAAGTGATTAGAGAGAGAAGGAAAGTTGGTACCGGTGTTGTTGCCGATTCGCCATTTCTGGAGACAGATGCACACGCGTCAGTCGTCGCGAGACGGTTAAACAAATGGCTCTCGAAGCGCGATCGTCGGCATAACGGGACTGGAATGAGTTAATATTAATTAGCAATGTTGTTTTCGACTAATGGCATTTCCTCTGTTCGCCGCGCGAGATGGAAGGAGCGCTCCCCGCTTTAAGCACAATCTCATTACAGATAAAATAGACACTTCTGAACTCGATTATTCCGAGTTTGTGTACCTTTCGGCGACTCGGCAAGCGCCGACATGAAAGTTCCGGAAACCGACGGTGCAAAAGCGAATTAGCATTCATTTAATGCCGGTTTGCGCGTGCACATCGAACCGCGCCGTATTTTATCATTCGGCTATTCATTTAATTGAAATTTCTGCCGGCCGTTTGATCAGGCTCGCCGGGGGTTCATTAAAAAGTATCACGTCGAACGGGTGTATCGAGCACAAATATAACGAACAGAATCCCGCTACCCCCTCCCCCTGCCCCCGACCCCATTGTGACTTTAAATACCGTCATGCCCTCGTAATGAAAATTATCGACGAACGGATTACGCCGGCTCGTTCGTGCGTGTCTGTTTCTTAAATTTTCGAAACGCCCGGATCATTTAATTAATTAGCGCGACGCGTGAAGGACATTTTGTACACGGTCCCCGACAGAATCGGGAAATTCGGTATCTGGCTTCGGTGTCTCGGTTATTCGAGCCTGTAATATATCATTATTTGTATCATTCTTCGGTGTTCCGCTTCGATACGCTTGTCAATCTTGCCGTCCCGAAACTCGTTGCTTCCGTAAATTATTCCGGCGAAACACCGTTGGATCCAGTTTCATTCGCGTTACGCTAAATATTGATCACATCTCCGGCAACGCACCGTTCTTTTCACGCTGTTCACTCGACTCATTTCCCAGCACGATTCCACGTTTCGAAATGTATCAGATTTTGTGAATGTACGCGACATGACACCCTGTATCCAAATAACAACAAATTATTTTATATTTCCTAGTTGGTTAGATACAATAAAAAGAAATTGGCAATTTTAGGGAATTCTGAAGTGGCTCTTCTGTAAAGTATATTTTTGTCAAATCAAGGTAAAAATACAGAAACAAGAATATTTTCCCGTCAAATGAAGCTAAAAATGAAGAAGCAAAAATATTTTTCTGTCAAATGAAGCTAAAAATAAAAATATGGTAAAATCCAATTTACTAGTACACGTTACGTATCGTGAAGTAGTGTATATAAGCAACTTTCAGTTGCAACGCGAGTCGTGCTGAAGGTGTGCGACCACTTTGCGACACTGGGTAATGTAAATAACAGGAACGAAGTGGCAGGAGCAACTTCAGAAATTCTTTCATCTCTCGACTGTTGGAATCGGGGCAAAAGGAAAAGGATAACGATCGCCGAATGGACCCTGGCGCATAATTACGAGCTCGCCTACTCCGCTCGTCTTTGCGGTCCATCGGTTGCATTCACGAGTACGATCCAGGCGGTAACACGGTGCCGGTACATTTCTTTGCCGTTATCTTAATTTCCGGCGAAAATAAATGATGCGCGAACCGCGTCGCGGCAGGGACGGTCGTTAGGCGAGGTACGAGTGTCATCCTCCTTTCTTTGGCCAGACGTCTTCTCATTTACCGTGGCTCCCGGTGTGTCCGCCGTCCTCACCTGTGCGTTCCCTTTGCGAATTTTCCCCGTCCGATTTTCTAGTCACTTTTAATCCGGGTCGCTTACTCGTCGCTTTGACTCGCTGACGAGGAAAGAGCGAGAGAGAGAGAGAGAGAGAGAGAGAGAGAGAGAGAGAGAGAAAATGGAGGATCAGTCTCGCGTCCTTCGATATCGAATTCAATCGAAACGGAGCTTCCGGCGGGCGGGCCCGTGGAATCGGCAAAAAATTTCGTTTCGCATCGTTCGCCATTTTCCACGATTTTGCATCAGCGTCGTGACGCCGTCGCGATCCTCCAATTCGCCTGAAGTTTCTACGATCGTTCGCGAGAATAAGTAGCCAGCGTTCACATGGACAGCAGCCGATTGATAAAGGGTCGGCTCCCACCCGCGTTATCTTTGTTTGTCCAGGCGTGTTTGTCCCGACCCTTCCCATTATTTCCCTTTTCGTTTTTGCCGCGACCTTTTGACACACCCCGTATTTGTCGTGCGACGGGAGAAATATTATTTTCAACAACGCCTTGGGATAACAGTCTCCTGCCGCGGGTCCTTTCTGTGCGATCCCACTCGGTGGCTCGGGTCGCAAAATTCGGAGAAAAAAGTGCGAAATTGTCGGTGATATTTCTGACACGTAAAATAATATAAAACTCAATGTGGACACAAATTTTAATGCGGAATTAAATCGGGAATTTTTCCTTCAAAATAATTAGAGACTCCAGAGGTGGAGGGGGGACTTTACATAGAAGGGCCACTCTAGGTGGGAAGGAGGGGAGGGAACAGGAATCAAGGGGAAAAAGGTACCCCCCGACAGTGGAACGCGTCACATGACCGGGCGGAAGCGTGGGGGAATAGCGCGGTAGAAGGGGAGGTTAGAATGGGAAGACAGGACAGCTAGAATTGCACGGTCACGTTAAAAGTGTGTTTGCGTTTGTGCAATACACAAGGAGCTGCATATAATAATAATTGCGGCGACGTTCATTCCCCTCTCGTTTCCGCGGGGATGATTAAAACGGTGTTCAGCGTTGAACAGGAGAAAATCCGATGGATTTTCATTGCGGAGACCGAGATGAATGTTCCGACGGTACAGCGTTCGTGGCTAAATGAAGTTCTATACCCGTCCCCTTTTTGTCTTACGTCATTGTTCTTTGCTCCGTCCGGGAGGATTTTCGTTTACGCGGGTGGCGCGTTGTTTGTTTCATTCGGATATATTTGAATTGCGCGAGTATGTTAAACAGCGGGTTACGTTCGTTAGGAAGTTCCGCGACAAAGAGCAAATATTTTCATTGTAACTTCGGGGGAAAATATATCTAGTTCTCAATTAAAGCGAGTTCCCGCGATGGCGGAGCCGAGAAAAGCATGTCCGCGCCAGAGATTGTTTCGTTCAATATTCATGGAAACTGTTCCCGACAGTTCGGCGAGGGAAGGAGGCAATGGGGGCGGTGGAGGGGCGGGGGAGGTACAGATAAAAGCATCGATAGGCGCGCACGTTGAATAATATGGATTATTTTGTTCTTTACGGCTAATCGAGTTTCTTGTTTTCCGTGCCGACCGGTCCTGTTGCGCTGCTCGATTCAAGCCGCGGCAAGAAGATTTTGTTTTGTCGATCTCTCGCGATATCTATGATCGAGAAGCGAACGAAGTTTTAATAGAACTCGGCGAAGACGCATTTATCACGGCCTGAATTACTGATTCTAGATAATTAAACAGCCACTGCAAGTTTTCACGATCAATTAAGCTGCCCCGCGGCCGGACCGACCGCCAAACTGCGTTTAAAAAGACGAATAATTACCATTTTTTAATTACCAATCAGAGATTGCGATCGCTTTACCGCCCGCCACAATACGACCCTTCCGAGCTATTTAATTAAGATTGCATCAGCTCGTGAAGAGGTGAACTTCTGCAATTATGGATTATCAACTCGACTCTGTTCTTTAGTTTGTTTGCCAGGCATCACGTTCGAAATAAATGGTCCGTGTACAACAATAAAGTTAAAAATTTTGTTTTTTAAGATTTAACTATGTGCCCCGCTCCTTTTTTATATCTGGAAAAATAACTTCATAACTTCTACAAGAAATCGGCACTACAGAACTTCTTTCATTTTCCAAAATTCGGTTTCGAGGCTAAAAATTCTGAAAAAATTCACAGACGTGCATTCTAGCAGCTGAACTATGCGTGATTTTTTTCAGAATTTTCAATTGAAGAGGGTAAGAGAAATGATGGAAAACCCGGATTTTCGTTGTCAGCCCGTGTACTACCCCCGTTGTCGACATATGGGGTTGAAAATGGGCAGAAAGTGTTTTCTTTGGATAGTCTATCGATCGGCCTATAGCAAATTCAATTTGATTTGGGGGGCACCCTTTGCAACTCTGGTCAACAATGTCCCAGTGGACCTTAACTGAAAGCTAAAAAATTTCTTGTAAAAAAAACCCCCCCGGAAAAAGCATCGGTCACAGCGGAGTGAAATGTCCCTTTAAGTGTCCAGCAGCAGTAGAGCTGCCCCTATTGGCCGATCAATATTAATTCGCAGTCGAGGTCTGATCCCATTGAGCGGCGACGTAAACAGTAATGGCCGGTTCTAATGCGACACCGGACAAGCAATCTCGAAGGGACACCGCGACTGTCAGAGGAGCAATCCTCATCGGCCAGTGTTTGATCGGCCGTAATCCGAACGCATCTCCGTGGAACCTAGCGTCGCTGTCCCGTGTCTGCGTGTACACGTGAATTTCTGTGGCAACCATAGTGTGGGCCCCAGTATGCAACGCAGGCGGTTTCAGGGGTTGGAGAAACTCGGCTTCAGCTTCTCTTGCAACGACAGCGAGAACAAGCGATTTTTCAGAATTTAAAATAAGCAAGAATTTACAAAAGGCGTTGTTTCTAATTTTATAAAATTATTAAGGGCCCGGTCTTCGTAGATTCGCCGATAAGGTAGAGTGACCAAGTTACCGACAGAAATAGGCGAAAAATGGTTTCACGGCCGTTAAGAAATAATTACCATCTTCATTTTGCAGAAAGATCGCCAGTCTACTAATTGCAAATAAATATTACATTGGTTTTATCCGAAGCGAACCGATCGTAACTGTCCCGTGTCTGCGTGTACACGTAAATTTCTGTGGCGATCCAGTATGCAACGTAGGCGCTTCCAGGGGCTGGAGAAACTGGGCTTGAACATTATGCGGTGCACCTCGCGTTTAGCTTGATAAATGGCGGCGTGGATGGCGGCGAATGCCGGCGTTGTTGCACCCGTTGCCGCCTTTCCTTGTTTTCCAAACCCCCACCACCCCACCCCCTTTCCTTTTTTTCTCTTATCCCTTTTCCGCTTTCGTTTGTTTCCCTCGGCCACTCTTTTTTCCCCTGTTTCTTTCACTCGCTTCCTCCTCCACCCCCTTCGCAACTGAGCAGCCCGATTCTCACGGGGTGTGTATACGTGTGTCTGTGTGTGTGTGTGTGCGGGAAAAATCTACTGCAATCGCGCGAGGGGTTGCGAACACCACACCGAAAACCAACCCCGGAAGAAGTGATCATTATTTCTCGCGGTTTTCGGACCGCGCGCCGCGCCGCGGAGACGCGATTATTCACGCGGAGAAGTGTTCTTACGTGTAATCGGGTCATAGCATTACCGCGAAACTTTTTTAATCACGTTTTGCCCCCTCCCGCTACTAGATATTACTTCGACTTTCGGACCAGTCCCGACATCGAGTCTCGGATTAAAGCGTCCACCGGCCCTTTCATTCGTTATTCCTGCTTTCCGGGGGAGTGGGGGGTGTTTTGTCTTCGTTTTTTCTCGCGATGCAATTTCCGCTGCGACTGTTATCAATCGCGTCACCTCGATGCGGATGATAATGCGGTTGTCGTCGTAAGTGTCCGGGATTATGCCCTGTGCGCTCATTTTCTTTTCTTATTGTTTCGATGGACACCGGGACGCGTACGTTCGATTCCGGCTTGGATTTGCAATTTGAAGTTTTGCAAAGCGACGGCGGCTTCGAATAAAATTCATGGGCTGTCCGGATCGTTACCGTGTTACCCGGAGTGCACAAGTAGAAAACGATTATACGGATTCTCTTTTCCGGCGTTCGCCTCGAACGTCAAAAGAGTCAATTGTTTCGCCGAGCTTCCCCGTCCATTAAACGACCATTAAATTTAATACATTCAATTTATGCGGATTGCGTTCCGAACGGTTCCCGGGGACTTCTTCCAGGAGCATTATTTCCAATTTATTTTGCATCCCTTTGTGGTAGAAAGCCGCGCAGAAGGTTGGCATAAAATGTATCGGAGTAGACAAAGCGAAACAACGATCGAGATTCATTGTCGACTCGGTTACGGATGGAATTGTTGATCGTTTGGCATCTGGTGCTGCTCCGTTTGCTATTCGGCCCTCAATATTTTCGTTATTTCGGCAGGAAGCTTCTTTAGCGACGAGTTTCTTCATTGCTGTTGTCCTCTTCCGACGGTTAAACTTCACCTTGGCAACCCAGAGATTTTTAACTATTTCATATGTCATCCTGTACTCCTTGACGAGAAAATGCCAATAATCGAAGTTTCCAGGCGAGGAATCCACTGGTTCAAAAGTTGTGCGTGTTTTTCCTAATAAATGTCGATATGCTGTCGTACACTTAAATTGGGGCTGCTACGGTCCCACTAAAATTTCTATTACCCAAAAGGTTTTACTGTAAAATGAAGTGGCCAGTAGACCATAGTGTGTGCCAAAATGAGTACCATGATACTGTAAAACGAAAGAGTTGTTTATTGTCCGAAGGGAAAAAATTAAAAGTTTCTGTAAGTTGATAGCAAACTTGAATGATGACCTCGTCACTATCGCGCCACTTCTATTTACCAATTCGATAGAGGTCAATATGAAATATGTAGATTAAATTATTGCACTTTTAAAGTACATTCTGAAGGTCCATTTAAGGGTTAAAGGGACTCGTATGGACCCAATTCGATCAATTAATGGTTAAAAGCATTTTTGAACCAGCACTTTCAATCTTCTTTTGCTTATTCTCTGACCTTTCGTTTCTGTTTTTGCATTTTTTCTCAATATTCAAAATTTGTCACGCGTGCAAAGGATTTTTCAATGACATTGAAACAAATGGGTTTCCGACATTATTTCATACCAGTCGCCGTTGAGTTTCGAAATAAATCGTCCGGAAATTAACGCCGATGCAAATTACTCTAAAGATCGATACGGTGTTGTTGCTGGCTCTTCGATGCTCGTTTCGCGAGAAATATGCAACTACGCGCGTTCGTTAGCAGTTCAATTTCATTTCCATGATATCGTTGCTGTATAATCTGTAATCTCCGAACGATTATATTCATTGAATTCGCGAACGCGTTGAACTTCACCTCAGGAAACCAGAAATTTTTAACTTTTTTTTACGTAATTCTGTAGATTTTGCCGTGAAAATGCCGAAAATCCACGTGTTAATCCTAGGAGATCACTACTTGAAAAGACAATAATAAAAGATAAAAATAACTATCCAAGTCATAGGATGAAGAATCAATTTCTATTTTCCTCCCGCATGAAGGTCCGCAGTAATTAGTATGAAAATAATAGAGTCATTCGAACGGAGGAATCCCGAGGGAAAAACTGAAAAGTTTGCGGCGCGCAGCGGTGGAATTCGCGTTCGGAAAAATGTCGCGTCGAAGAACCTAATTATCAGTCGCCGACAAAGACATCGTCGAGCGTTCAACTTCTTCGCAGGGCCCGTGTCTATTACGCGGAAAGCATTGATCGATACGTCCGAGGGCACTTTGCCATACGGCGCAGCGCGATCCTCGCAGTGCATCGAAGTAAATAAACGTATTATGATCGAGTCCCGTGATTGGGAGAAATTAATTGCTCCGTCGCTGTCGCGCCTCATCCGGCACGGATCGGAATTCGCTCCGACTAATCGTATATTGGCGTAATTTTGCCCGGAAGAGGCCGAAGTACTGTCCGCTAACAGTTTTGCAACCGATGGTCAGCATCCGTTGAACGATCAATTGTTTCATAACAAAACGGAAGAACCTGTCTTACGGTGTCGCATCGTTTGCGATCTTTAAAAACTATAGCGAAACGCGCGTATTGTAGCCCCTTGACGCGATAAAATGGCGGCGCGACTGTAAGAACGTATTTCAGTCTTCCCGCGTTAGCCGGAAGGTTCGAACATTTTCCGAGTGCTTTATTTGATCGATATTCAGATATATTTATGATGCAATCGATACGAAATATGGAGGCCGTTATTCATGCATGAGATTTGCGGAAGTGAGCGTCGACTGCCAATGAGGAGCCGTAGGATGTTCGCAAAATCGAAGCACTCCGTTCGGTAAGACAGGAATTGGAGACTATGAAAATTTAGTGTGATAGTACGTTGCATAGGTCTTAGTATGGCAATTAATTTAAACATTTTTTTTTAGGAATATTCATGGCGAATGTTTAAACAGAATTGCCTCGGTTGCTCAACTGTTATTAACATTCACAGTGGTCCGAAACAGTGTCCATACGTGTAGATAAACATTATTTAACAATTTTCAGAAAACATTAAATTCGCGAGGCAGTAAATGCACGGTAGGTGCTCGTATAACGTGATCGAAAAACGATTAAAAAAAGCTCTTCAAAAAGCTCACTCTCTGTCACATAAGACTGAATTTTGGATTTGTACTTAACCACTTGGCCTGGAATTTCATCAACAGATGCGAGAGCGTTGTGACATCATTTGAAGTAAAATAATCCTTTCCAATGATAATCACTAGTGAGGTGTATTGGTCGACCGGCGAACGGCAGCGCCATCTGACGGTTTCCTAACCTCAAACCTAACTCATATTTCTACCCGGTCAAGTCTTGTTCCTAACACAAATCAAAACCTAAGAAGAGGTGACACAGGTCTCGAAAATGGCGATCGAATGAATTGATGTTTAAAAAAGAAAAAGAAAAACAGGACCCCTAACCCGTGGCGAGTATGCCGAATCAAAGACCGTCCTTACGTGGCTAATTAATAATTACCGATAGGGAAAGAGAGAGAATGATCGAGATGGGGCGAGAGATACCTTATCACGGATAGGTGACTGCCACCATGGAAAGCAGTTCGGTATAAATATCGATAGTTCCGAGGACTATAGTTTTCCGGAAGTTGGTGACACGGGGAGGGAGCTCGCTAGCAATTTAGCCACGGTCGCGTTCGGTTATTGGTCTTTATCGGGGTGTGTGGGATGGTGCTGTTTGGGAGGGAGAGGGGTGTTTTCATGGGGGGAGGGAGAGGGGAAAGGATCGAGGGTGCGATACGATCGAAATTACGGTTGCGCGGCAACGATCCCGCCGTTTCGTATGACGTATGATCCGCTATGGAAAACGGATCCGGCTGTCGATCGGTGTTCCGGCTTTCGGTCTCTCTCCCGTTCCGCACACAACCCGTCGGCACGGTTGAATAATTGCGGAGGAAAGGCGATCCTTTGTACTCTGATCCTCGCCTTTGTCTCGTTGCTTGTTCCGGCTGTACCTCGGAGGGCTCGTGTCGTTTCCCTCGTTCCCCGTCTTTCGCCATCTCAATTTCCGTTTGTCCCGGCTCGGGTTTAATCGTTTTCGCGACCTGCCCGCACGAACTGCCACACCGGGTCGGATTACTTCCGCGTTATACCGTTGCCACGCCACTCCCTCTATCTATCTCTTCGCAACCGCGATTACGATCGGGCGTCACTTCGCCGCGCCGTTTAGGCGAAGACCTCTCGCGTGCCTCCGGCCACCTCCGCGTCCACGAACCTCTATCTATCTATCTCCTCGCAACCGCCGATCACGATCAGTGTCAATTTCGCCCGTTTAGCGATCCAGAGAGAGAGAGAGAGAGAGAGAGAGAGAGAGATCTCGCGATCCCCTGCCCGACGTCCAACCCCTCCGCAAGTCAATTCCGCGCGATCACGTCGCCCCGATCGTCGAGGAACAATGCACACTCTTTTCTCCTGCTGATTCTCGTTTCGTTTAGGTCTGGTCCGCACGTGAACACCCGAACACTTGTGCACTGCACCACCGGTTTCGCGGTGTTAGGTTCGCGGGGTGCGGGGACGCAATCTTGCGATTTCATCGTCTTCTTCTTCTTCTTCGGCGCACCCTGTTGCTGGTGTCCCTCGAACGGCAGATCACGGTGCACGGCTGGCGTTCGCTGTCGTCGGGGAGCCGGGGGATCAGCAATCCGGGGGATGATACAGTTAGTAGAGCAGCAGACACAGACAGAGGAGAAGGGAGTAGAGCCTCGGTTGTTTGGCTTGACCGCCGTGCTGCATTGCCGCGGGATACTCTCCTGAAACAGAGGGCAACACTTAAATTTTCCGAAGACTATGCCGGCCGACTACGGTGTCGTCCCGATATAAGGCGACGGTGTCCGTCTCGGTACATGGAACTCGCTATCCCCTCTTCTTCGTTTGACCTTGCTCGCCAGAACGACAGGGTACCCTTTTCCAACGACAGATGGCGTTGCTCGGCTTTATGGTGTCGCGAGAGCTCTGGTCTTTCCTCCAGGTTCACCATAGAGAACAAAGTTGAGCCGTATGGGTATCCTGATTCGAAATAGGGCGAAAGGCGGTCCCGAGCCTTCGCCTTATATCGGAACAAAACTGTGTCTCTTGGATAAGGGTCCCCCTTTTTGTGGAGGTCCTGATGTCTCACACATAAAATTGAATTTCAAAATTGAATTTTCACAAATTAAATTTTGAATAGCGATTCTCTACAGGAAGCATTTCTTCCGAGAAAAACGTTGAATTATTTTCTCGAAAATTTAGGCGAGGCCGCGGTAGAGGCAATTATGTAGTAACCACTCACCATTGAGTACGTGCACGGTGATCGATTTAGCTGGAGCATTACTAGGATTACAAGTGTACTGTCCCGAGTCCGACGGTTTCGCATCCTGTACAAGCAGGAAGCTCGTGGTGCTGTCACCCTTCTCCGTGACTACGGACACGCCGCCTCTGGTCGATTCGTAGTTAATTATCTGCAACAGAGATCGCCGGGAGCCGCTTTGAGTCGAGCAACGGGGAATTGTAACCACGGTCGAGGGGAGGGGACGCACGAACGACTTTCGCCAGGGACCTTCCCTTTCGCTCTCGCCAGCTGGAACCTGGTACCGGCCGACAAACGAGGGAGATAAGCTCCGCCTAACTTAGGGCTGCGCCACCGACGTCCATTGAATGAACGTCGATCCGAGGTAGCAGAGAAATATTCTCACTCTCGCCCTCGGTGATTTCTCTCTTTGTGCTCCGGCCAGCCGCTGATCGAAACGAACCGGTCAAACCCGGCTGCCAAGATCCCCTTTCACCGAGTACAGTCATTTCTCTGTATATGTCGCCCAAGGCCTCGGTCAACAACAAGGTATACACCGCGGTAGTGGGGATAATTCCATGACATTTATCATCCAGGTCTTGGCGACATATATAGAGAAATCACTGCACTGGGAGGCCGAGGAGTTTAAACGTAACATCGCTCGGGTATGTCTCCTGGACAATACAAAACGCTGGCAAGACCCGTGACATATATCGAGAATTCACTGTACCTGTGCGACTCTAAGAGTCTTGGGACTTGTGTCCCTCTTATTAAATGATTCGATTATTTAGAGGGGTTCTTGTTCTTTTCAGACTGCTAAGAGACGGTTCTATAAAAAGAAATATTTTATAAATGTGTAATGACATTTTGTTTAAATAAGTTCGTACAGGCAAGCAAGAGGAGCCAAGTAGAAATTCTTTTTCCTTTTCTTTAGCTGATTTTAGCCAGCAGAAATGAATACAAAACACATTCGAAAACAAAGAGCTTACAGTACTTTCGAAATTGCAAGAGAGAGAGAGAGAGAGAGAGAGAGAGAGGGCCAGGATAGGAATATTTCAATGAAATCGTTCGCGATTTCTAATTCGATGAAGCCGGAACGGTCCGAGGATTGCGGATGCATGCCAAGAGCCCGGGATCAGGTCGGATAAGCGCACGGGTGTGTTTCCAATTTTTAAGAGTAGCCCCTTAACCAACCGACAACGGGCCAACAAACTTCAAATTTTTATTCATGTATACAGCAGTACCTCGGGACACCTGGGACGGGTATCGGGTCAAAGTGGAGTGTGCGGAGAGCAACGTCCGAACGGTGTAACGGGTACACACTCGGCGAGCACAAACGTTCTGTTTATCCTGCACCTGTTCCACTCGACGTTCCTCGCGAGTGTCTCTTTAACAGGGTTCATAAGGGCCGGCTTACGCTCGCGATGTCCGTCGGATGTAAAAGCGGGAGAGACGGATTTCTAAATAAATGATCCGTAGCTTCAGCCTTCGGTGCGCTGCACTATGCCATGCTGGTCTTATGTACCCGGAGTCTTCTTAAGGGCTGTGCCCTTTGCGAAAATTTCTTGAAGCTCGTTCCAGATCTCTCTCTCTCTCTCTCTCTCTCTCTCTCTCTCTCTCTCTCTCTCTCCCTCGGCTACCACCACCTGCTGTTACAATCTTGATTCTCTACAGGGTGTAATCATTATTAAAGAAATGTTTCTAGGGGGACCCATAAGTAATTATTTTGAAATCTGAAACAAACTTTGTAGTAAATTCGAACGGACGCCGTGATTCAACGATCGGTACAGAACTAAAGGCAAAACAAATTCTTTGCAAATAATTGATTATTTATGGCTACACTTAATAATTCGTTCGAAAATTTCGCGCGTCACACGGTCGACGCGAGCCGGGCTCAAAGTATGATTAATCGAACGAGAAAGTTTGGAGCTCGTTGCGCCCGATAAGCGGACTCGCGTTCCTTCCGTTCCGTTATCTGGCCGGTGATACAGACAGCCGGGGAATAATATGCGAAACTTTAATTCGAAAATGCACGGTTAATCCGGGCTGCTCCGTGCGCGACGTGTAATAACAGCACAACGCGTGCGTTTCACCTTTGTGCGAACTATGCCCGCTAAATCCCGTTGAACCTCCCACGCCATGGGAAAAGGTGGATTTCGATATATTGCACCGTGCCGAGCACGGTTTTTTCCCCGCGACAAAGTTCCCTCTCCGTGATCCAGGAAACTCGGGAACGAAGATCTCGATGTTTCGCGTTCCCGCGTAAACTCCGCACGCATAAAATTTAATAATTTATTAAACAATGCAGCGGAGCCTCTCTCGTCTCGCGCGCATCCCGGGCTAATGCGATGCACTTAGCCCCGGGGAACTGGAAAAAGGAAGAAAGAGAGTGAGAGAGAGAGAGAACGTTCATTCTTTTCCTCGGCCGGTCGGATGAAGAGAGATATACTTTTCTTTTGCGAGGGTAATAAAAAGCTGAGGCGCTAATTAGATTAGCATTTCCGAGGGATCAAGATTACGGTTGTTACAGCTGCTCGCGAAATTCAGCGGGGACTCTCGAAAATGGATTCCGCGTATTTGAAATTTACATCGGCGAGCGTAAAATTATTCGCTTCCTTTGGTAACGGTAAATGCGGGTACTTTCAGTTATTAATGGACTGCGGATGCTTGTGCAAAATAAAATATGTCTGCACCGATTGCCGAGGAACGGGAGGATTTTAATAGATGAAAAATGAATCTGTAGACCAATCTTTGATTCAATAAATTTTGGACTTTTTTAAATATAGTCCCGTAGATTTTGACGAGAAGATGCCAGAAATCAAAGTTTTGAGGTTAGGAATTTACGGGTTCAATGGTTACGCGTATTTAAACTTGCGCCCTTACAGTTCCTAACAATAAAACTCGGGGTTTCGGCATTTTTTCATCGAAATATATGAGGTTATATTAAAAAGTGTCGAAAATTTGTGGTCCCCTAAGCTGAAGTTTAGCTACGAGTTCAATTATAATCGCGATTTAGACCCGCAGCGCGTCGTAACGAAACGTATCCACGTTTCATTAGATACAGCGACCCTGTCCCGCGATAGGAGGATCTTGATCACGTTCTTATATCAATGACGCCCGCGTTGTTTCCACAATATTCCGAGCAGCATCGAGGAACGTTGCTAGGCTACGTAACGGCTGCGGCAAGAGGTTCGTGCACCGATAACAACATTACGGGGCAACGTTGCTTTTCAGGAGCGCAGTATTTTTCCCTGTTTTTCTTTTTTCTTTTTCTTTTTAGATTTTGTTGTTTTTGTCGGGTCGCGTCGCGGTTTCTAAACGATACCCAGAGGCTGTCGAGGAATCGCGAAATAAATGCCAATTTCAAGGCGCAACAACACTCGGTCCGGCTCTCCTCGCTGCCGATAAACGAGCAAACAATTGCGCAACGAAAGAAGAATATCCGGAAGACCGAAATTGAAAAATATGTTCCGAGGGAAATGGAACAAGCGCGGGAATAGCCGCGGAGAAGGAAACGTACAATTTTTCGCTATTTTCGTTCGGAACAGCTGCGATTACTATGCTGCGGAGCTCTACGCGTTCGCGGCTAACAAGAAACTTCAAAAAATCATCAAACAGAAACTTTCGTAATATGCGGCGCTGCGACAAGCCCATTTTATTTCCTTGAAAAACGATTCTCGCAACGTTCATGCTCATAATGCAAAAGTCACCCGGTCAAAAAGCTAACAAAGATTTACAAATGTTGCTGTACCTGATGCTGAATTTTTTGCTCTTGTGTTTCGATATTTACTATCGTACGGATTTTTTGCAGAAATTAAGAGATTGACCCTTAGCACTCGAAAGGCGCCACTAAAAATGGCTGTATTTAATAAATTACTAAACATTTCAGTACGAGTAAATCGCACCATTTTCATAACATGAAAAGAAGAAAACATAGAAGGGAAATATTCTAGGTCGGAAAAAATGTTTCGTTTTGGAGTTAAAATAGCTGCGAGTGCAAATGGTTAAATATAAAACTGTATTTAACGATTGTTGTTAAAATTATTAAGAGAGGAAATACACTCTCGTATAACTGCTGTTTCCTGCAGTTGACTTAGATAATGTTTATTTTTCATAAAAATCCGCAGTATAATTCTAGAAAAATTTTTGTTCAATTTTATGAATTTCCAAGTTTGTTCGTAAATGCACATAACTGAAAGTTCGCTCGAGTATCGCCCCTATTTTGAAAGTGTACCGACAGATTTAATCCCGTTACTTAATTTCATTGAAATTCCGCGGGGACCGTCCGAAGATATTTTTGTCATGTTTTATTCAGTCGCGCGAGTCCGAAAGCAGTTTGATTTAAGAAACCGGTTTTCGGATCCCCCGAATTTCCCCGGATGTTTCGCACAGTTGTATAACAGGATTGCACTCGGTACGCGAAAATTGTCTGGGTCGGTGCCAAAGTGTGCCACCTTAAACATCAAATTGCACTGAATGGCCGGCGACACGGCTGGCGAATCGATAGCCCCGTGATGTCTGCTCGCGCAAAAACCTTATTTTATGCGTTCCACCATGTTTCTGCTTTACTCGGAATTTTTACCCGTTTCGTGTCGCAACAGTTGCGAACACTGCCTATCCATCAAAGTCGTTGTTCCACTCTGAGATTATTATTTATTATAAGCGAGATTTTTCTTTAGATTCCAGGTAAAATTTTAGCGGATTGTGTGCTTTCGTAACGGGACTGAACTCGAAAAACATGCGACTCAAAAAATGCTTGCCACCGTAAAATCGAGTCTAGATCCGACAATAAATCCGAGGCGCTTGCTTAGCTTTCTCAGCTTCCACCGATAAAATTCAAATATTTATAGCCTTCGGTCGAATCGACCCGGTCCATTTTTACGATACACGGGGCGACAAAAAAAAAGACAGTATAGCGATATCCGGATGTCGCGAGCCGGCGCGAAAGGAATCCCAACGGATAAGTTTAATTTCGCTCGACATCCGCCGCGATAAATCGCGCGCGCGGGAGAGCGATTTCGCGGGGCGAAGCAAATCGCTCGATCCTGGGCGGATTCAATCAAAGCTTGAAAAGGCTATCGATTTAAATGAAGTAGATAAATTAAGATCGGAAGGGCACGGGGGGAAACGGGGTCGTAAGTCGAGGGAAAAAAATGTGGGGCTGGCCCCCGTGGGGGAGGGTGGTGGGAGGGACTACGGAGTCGTTATCGGGGTGTGGAAAAAAGGCTGATAAGACAGAAGTAGCAACGTGCTGGCTGGAAACCGTTCCAATGGACCATTGAGCCCAAGATGTTCCATCGAGCCGTCTAGGATCCCGTGGGATGCCGATTTCTCCTATGAACGCGTAATGAGGCTGACGAGATTCACTCCCTCCCTCTCCCTGTGTCCTGCCGTTCTCTCTCTCTCTCTCTCTCTCTCTCTCTCTCTCTCCTCGGATTCCCACCATTTCCATTTTCCCAGAAAACTCTCGGTCCCGTGCGCGTTTAAAACTTCCCCGAATTACGGACTCTACGACGCCACCGAAATTATGTAGTTCCTCCCCGGTTGGAACTCCTGGATCCCGCAAAGACCTCGAAAATCAGTCCTCGATCCCGGAATCGTCGAATCCTAATTTCTAGCTCGTCGAGTCCCGTTTTTCCTCGCCACTGCTTTCTCGGTGCACCCCCGTTTTGCTTTTCAACCAAATGGAATCCAAAAGTTCCCCAAAGTTGACCTTGAACGATCTCGAATGACCTTGAGTCACAGGTCTCAAAACGTCCCACTAGATAGTACACCCTATCAGAAAAAAATTATACCATTCTAACTTAAAAAACGGAGTTGACCTTCAAATGACCTCTACGCGAAATTCAGCCAATCTAAGTATATCAACACAAAAAACAATTTTCTATATTCTTGCAGACAGTTTTGCATAAAGTCTGTTGATAATGTCTGTAATGAACAATAGGGCTATCGAACAGTACCCATCTGCTATACTTTGTTCGTCGAAAGAAGGTCGATTGGATTAACATTTTCTTTTCGAGGGCTCAACAATAACAATTTCGCCGCCGCTGCCAATATCGAGGCGTTCCCATTGGAAGTTTTTAATTTCAAACCGGGCAGGTGCTGCTCCCCCGTCGAAATTTTTCCCTGTCGGCGGCATGCTAATACGCATGCAAGTCAATGATCGCGGTCTAGTTTAATAAGGAATATCAAAAAGATACAGCAGCGCCTCTTGCATAATGCTGTTGCACCGCGTTGTTGCGGAAGCGATGTTTTTCCGTGGCGCGTATACCGGGTGTCTTTATTAGGTGATATAACTTCTGGGTCGCCGCGGAGAGTTTTAATGAAACCGGGCTTTTTCGGTGGCCGAGTTATGGCAAGTCGAACGCCTGCATCTCTGCGGCCCCGGAAGGTATGGCCCATAATTGTCCTTGGGAACTGTCGATGGCACGGAAAAGGTTTTCCATGGAGGTTAAACAGTGATTTTAACAAAAGCTATTCACCTGTTTTTCCACCATTATACGTTCCTGGAAAATAGCTGGGCAATATGCTTCACAAGTATGAACAACTGTTGCCGGGATTTACGGTCCCCTTTGTCCACTTTTTCTCCTCGATTTGCATACCCTCTTCGCTCCAATCAGCATCGGCGATTAAGTCCGTGCGGCAGCGATTAGCAACAGCTGTTCACTGCCCGGCTCCTTCGCTATCGTTCCCGATTGTCCGGGAGCGGGTATCTCAATCGGAAACGAAGGTATGCAAAGATTGCAGTAAGCCCCCCCCCCCTCCACGGTAACCAAGCCAATTAAGCGGGATGTATACGATATTGTTTCTCATCCAGCGTGCTCACCACCATCCTGGCATCCACGGTATTCCGGCGAGTTTCTCGATTGTTCAACTTCAAGCCCGCGTCCGTCCACACCAGTTGATTGCCGTCTGACATTGAATAACATCGGACAATTAACCCGTGATGAAATGTCGGCTACCGCCAAGGATAGCCCGGAATCCCCCCACCTCCCATATTTAGACGAGATCAACTCTCTCCGTGACTCGGTTCGTTCGAGGGAATTTACTTGATTAAGTGTTTTACGATTCTTCGGGGTTCGGAAACGAACCTCCATAATGGTTGTACAAAACTGCAGTTGAGAACTTGGCCCGTGCTCACTGCAGAGCACTTTACCCCGCGACATCAAGACCTACAGTAGAACTTCATTTATAGGGACCTGTCGGAAGAAAAGTTGGTTCACATAATCGGCTGGTTCACGGTGCCACCAGGCGAGGGGAGGGAGCACGAATTGAGGGGAATATAGTTACCCCCCCCCCTCTCTCTCTCTCTGTGAGTAGCGGATGGAGTGTGGGAAAAGGAGTGGGAGGCTAGGAATGCGGTTCTGATTGGTCAGAGTGGAAGGGGCACGCCTCTGGCTGCTCTATTGGCCAAAGCGGTAGCACATACTATACAGCGTGTGACGTCAGAGCCTAAGCATTGGACTACTGGAGCATCGACGGTGGGGATGGGCGGAGCGAGCGAGTGACCTCTTTGCCCTTAAGCCAGTATATAGGAGGTTGTCTCGACGGGAGATAAAAGTATGGTAGGGTAATATGAAGTGGTGGCGGAACCTGAACACCGGTAGTGACATTGGGTTAAAATATGTTCGTCGGCGATCTCCATGTTGCCGAATACTTTTTGCGTCCACTGTCCCGGTACTGTCTTTTTGCCACGAAGAAATTCAGGATCGGGATTTGCACGGTGTATAGTTTGTTCGAGCGTTCCGTTAAATACATCAGCGCGGGGATACGTGCGAAAGCAACTAAACGGCTCGCATGAGCGTTATTTCACCGCGGTCGAAGGTGTCGTGCTCATAAACCGTTTTCCTTTTTAAGGGGACTGTCAGCCGGATGACAAGTCTCGTTACACGTATCGGCCGTTGCGCGCACACGCTCATTCCGTTCCTCTTTTTACGCGTTCCGGAGCTTTAATCCGGCCTGCAGTGCGCCTCCGTCGGCGAGAGCGTACCGTCCGGAAAATGTGTCGGGCGTTAAATAAATAATTCCCCGGCGTTTCGTCGCAACGTTTTACGCGCCGTTTAAACTTTCCCCGGTTTTTATTTAACGACTGACAAAGTTCCCGAGCCATTTCGCGAGACGTTGCTTGTGCTTCACTTCTTCTTCTTCTCTTTCTTTTTTCATTTTTCCTCACCGGAAGATATTGAAGTCGGCTTTGCGTTACATCATGGCGGAGATTAAGACGTTTCGAAATTTGCCCAGTCTATGGTGGTGTTATATGAAAATTGCAAGACATCGCTTGTTCTTGCTGTGATGGGACAAACATTTTTCTCAAGGTCATATTTTTCGCGATTTCAAGCTCATCGGAGTATTTGTTTATAAATGGAACTATATATTTCCACCGTCGCGATGCGGTACCAGAGGTCAAGATGTATCCAACCACGTATAACACAATGACCTCCGCGTGACCTTGAGCAGAAAAAATGCACAGGTATTTCTAGTACGGAGAAATTATTCCATTTGCTACAGTACATTTCCCAATCGAATGCTCGGAGATTGTCGCATCCGGCGAAAGAGGGCAGACGTTGAAGAATGCAAGGAACGTTTAGGATTCCGGCTCGCGGAGTTAGCGTAGTTTGCTGGTACAGATGTAGTAGGGAACCGAGTCGCGACGCGATCGGATCAAGCCGTTTACCTGGAAGAGATCCTATTAAAGAATGGTTAAACGAGACACAATATCGCGTCTTATTTATGTGGTGGTCGTGGACCGTTGCCAAAACGGGAAAGCGAAGACGCTGCCAAATCGGTTTCCACGGTATTACCGACGACAGAAATAAAAGCGCATTCCCGCGGATTTGTAACTCTCATTTGTCGAGGATAACGGCCCACGGTAAACCAATCCTGGTCAATAGGGATTTAACCCTTTTGTGTTCGTAATTTTTCTCGGCCGGGCCAAAGGTTACAAACGGACCGGACGTTTTAACGATCGACGGACCTCTTTGCTTCGGCGCGCGGAGAGAGAGAGAGAGAGAGAGAGAGAGAGAGAGAGAGAGCCAATCAAAGGAAATTACAGTGTCGTGTTGCACGCAGGAATGTGCACCGAGGAGCCCGCAATTACAGGAAAGACCGTGCTAATAAACGCGAAACGTTCGCATCGCGTTCCTGCAGAGTAAACTCGCCTGCCGAGGCGATGCAAACTTCCCCCCGGTGCGTTCTAATCGATTTTTGTTAATCGCTTCAAGTTCCGTTCCCACCGTCGACCTGGTCCCGGCGAACTTAAATGAACGCAACGAAACTTCCGGGCAACCCCCTCCCCCCCTTCGATTCCAAAGCGACCGAACTTTTGTCGACGATTTTCGCGTGTCGGACCCGCAAACTTGTTGATCCTCTTACGGCAAATCGAATTCACATAATTACCGTGCCATCCACTGACCCGGAATCGCGTATAAACGCAGCCAATGATTCAGAGAACCAGTCGAATCTCAGCAAATTAGCTGATTTGCCACTTGGAAACAAACGTGTCAATAAACCAATACAGTGATTTCTCTATATATGTCGCCAAGGCGTAGGCGATAAATGTCGCGGAATTATCCCCACTACTATATACCCCCTGTACCCCCGAGTGTAAATATAACACGGCTCGGGTATGTCTCCTGCGCGATACAAGTCGATTGCACGACATATATCGAGAACTCGCTGTACTCACTGGACCGGACGGAAACAAAAACCGTGACCTATACGCGCGAAGCAAACAGACCAATCGCGAGGAAAATTGGAAGGTAAAGGGCTGAAAACGTCGAGTCAACACCGTGTCAGCCGGTCGTCAAAGGGGGTGGGAATCAGATTAAGGGGATCGGGGACACGGGATACGTCCCGTCGACGGATATCGAGCGAAGAGGCAACGAACGAGTTGTTAAGTCAATTTAATTGTGACTGGATTGGTCTTCCCTATTTGCTGGTCGGTGTGAACGTCGCGAACGCACGGGCACACAGAGAGGATGCAGCCTTCTGGCAGGCCACGTCGTCATCTGCCTGCAGACAAACACACGTGAGTCGAAGGAAGAGAGGGGGGAGAGACGCAGTCTCGAAATTCAATCGAAATCAAAGAGATCAGGTTTATTGGGACGCAAGGGGATACCCCGCGCTAGGATTCCTTGCGGCCGGAAAATGTTTCGCGATCGATCAGTCCAGGCGACCTTATCGTCGAAGGGTTGCAATTTCGACTCATTCCCCCGGGACGATTCGAGGCTGTTCTCCTTATCGTTATCGAGCCCCTAGACGACGCATGAAACTTTTCTCACCGAGCTGCATCGACCCTACGCCTTCCCCACGAATCGTTCCGTTCCCGTGAAGTCGGGACCTTAGGGAGGCCGGCGCGACACTTTTTCTGAAACTTCGATACCGTCGCGCAGCGAGTATGTCAACGAAATGGTCGGGATTAATCTGAGAATGTCACGAAATAAATTAATATCGGGTCCTCCTGCAACACAGTCATCTCTCGATATATGTCGCAAACATCTAGCCGATATAAGTCACAGAACCATACCCACTGCCACGAGGTATACCCCGAGAGGGGCCAAGAGAGACCTCGGTCGCCGAGGAGTGTAAACCGGTCGGGTATATCGGTGTGACATCACTACTAATCCAATAACAAAATTTGTTTATTTTTCACTATTTTTTTATTGGACTTTCACCAACATATTTATGCTCGACCTTCACTGTCCTTTTCTACGCTTGGCAGTGTATCAAAGAATAGTATCTCCTAGCCGATATGTGTCACTGAGCAGACCCGTGTTGTGGACATGTATCGAGAAATCACTGTACTTGTACAAGACACTCGCTCATGCTCTTGCCGTGTCCTCGCTGCGTTTTGTTTGGACGTTGCTAACGGCGAGTTATCGTCCGACTGCATTCGTTCTAGCGTAGCTTATTTAGTCGGCGATTATGATGAATGCCAGCTCGGCGAATGTTTAACGCGTAACTAATTAGAACGTATAGAGACCGGTAGGAATGTATTCATTTAGGGGCTGGTTGCACATTTAAACTTGCGGTGCTCGGCAGTGTCCCGGATATTCGTCTGAAATGTCTCTGGAAATTTGGTCAAGTCCCGTTTCAATTAATGTGGAGTCAGGGGCTATCCTTTGGCGAATTACTGCGGTCCCCGTTGTCTCGTTAACAGTTCCAGAATGTTCGGGACACCACACGTTAGTCACGTGCGACGAGATTCATCTTAAGGCTCGCGCCCGCTCCCGTTCGTATATTTGCGGCGGGGAATCTCGAGGCTCTTGGTCGGACTTAATGCTCCTAATGGCGTCCCCTATGCGCCATTATCAGTTGCGACGCCCGTTGACAATTTCCCGTACCCTGGCATCAAATTTATCGAAATTCAGTTGGGTTCCGTTCGTGAACTATGCTACTCTGTTTCTTTTATGTCCAGGTGTACAGTGCTGGACAAAATAATGTGACATTTTGTACAGGAAAATGTTGTACTTATTTGAGAGGATTCCCAAGGTCGTTTGGAGCAACTTTTTCCTTTGCAAAAATGCTCTCCGAGGCTTCGTTGAGGAGTTATTAACGAAAAGCGCGGACCAATCGGAGCGCGGTTAGCAGTGGGCGGAGTCCGGCTGGGGCAGTGCCAACGCCGCGCGCAGTGGGCCCCGTCGCTCTGATTGGTCCACGTATTTCGCTGATATCTCCTGAACTAAGCCGCGGAGAATATTTTCGTAAAGGAAAAAGTTGCTTGAAATGACCAGAGGAATCCAAAAAATACATTTTTGGGGCAATAGAAATTAATTGATGGAATTAACGAAAGTTTTACCACGTTTCGAACAATTTCTAACATTTACAGTCCCATCGAAACAGCAACGAACACGGAGACGTTCGCGACAAGTTCGAAGAGGGCCCCCGACCCTAAAACTTTTATTTATCGACGGTTTAATAAAAGTTCCCGCGACGGGTTTTCGATCAAACTGAAAGTCGAGAGAAATAAAATCGTCACGAGCAACGAATAGGTCCGGGGTGGCGTCGAAAATTTCGAACTAACTTCATTAAGGCGGAAAACTGAAGTTCTCGAGAGCGAGGGCCGGCGTTTGGTGTATCAGACATCGAGACTTTCGGAAACTACGATCATCATCAATTATCGTCGGAAGAGTCGACGCCGTTGCAAGTTGTCACAGTTTCTTTAGAACCGCCTCGCCGGCGATGTTCTCGTATTTGCACGTGTTTCAACGTCGCGAACGCCTCGGTGTTTCATTGGTTGTTTTCCGGTGGGAAACTCTGTGGCAGCAGGATAAACTCATTTCAGATGTTTCTTTTTTTTTCCCTCCCCCAGTTTCCCAAGCGGACTCGTTTCAGTTTTTCTTCTTGTTAAGGAGACGATACTCACCTCGTCCTTATGGTTCCAGAATATATAAGCTGGGGCCTCCGGACTCTGCCAAATTATGCACGTGAGGTTTATGGTGCTTCCTCGATTAATGTACAGGTCTGGTGCACCCAGGATTTTCGTTTGTGGCTCTGCAACAAAACAATTTTTCACCGTTTTATTCGCTATAATTACAATTTTATTTTTCGCTGAAATAATCGTTACGTTAGAGCTCATTTTTGTCTAGAAATACAATTTTTATCTGGAAATATGGGAATTAGTTGTTGACGCATATTTTATGGCAGCCATACCAGAAATAGTTTTAATTTGCAATGAACTGTTAATGTGAAATTTTACAATATATCTGCACACAGGTTGCACACGTTACTCGCAGCTTCTACAATTAAAAATATTAATTAACACATTCGCTGTCCCGTACTATTCTGTCCCATGTTAAAAATAATCATATTGTGAAAAATATATAAATTTGTGACGGGTTTAGAAGTTTGTTCGTTCACGGTTCTTTTACTGCAGCAATGTGTGTGAGATGAAGGCATATATGCGTTGGGGAGGTAGTGTCGATGTAAACATTGTCTACAAAGTCCCTATCGGTAAAGTAGAACGCACCCTTTCCCCCACCCCTCCCAAACTATTCGAACGATCCAGGCTGCGTGACCCCTGGGACGCACGATCCACTCGAAGAATGAACCTCCCGCCGGCGATAATGGCGACGGTCATCGAGCGATCGCTGGTCACTGTATTCATCACGCCGAAAAATGGCAGGCCCGTCGACGTGGCCGGTATTTATAGTCGATTCGGTTCGCCGATCCGTTTTGTGTCCTTTCGCGGTGCCACGGCGAGGAGCGATGCGGTTGACCTGGCTCTTGTGCGCGGCCCGAAAGAGCACTTTGAGCCCGGCTCGTACAGAGTATATATCCCGCTATCGTGTGTACTATCAAAGAGAAAAAGAGACACGGAAAGGGTGTGTAAGCGTGCGGCCGCGCGGCGGAAGCGGGGCCGAGGGGGGCCGTCGGTGAAAAAGGGCGCGGAGAGCCGGTCTAAAAGAGAGAAGCAGAGAGTTTTTGGTCAGGCGGAGCGAACCTCCGCGCGGCCCTGTGAAAGCGATGCGTGTCCACAGGGTGTAAGGAAAGTAATCTACCCGATGTGAACCTGCGCCGTTGAATCGGTGGACAATTGTTCAAAGTGTAAGCTATTTTGGGCTAAACTTTCCCTCACGGGACCATAAATTTTTGACTGTTTTTTATATAATCCCGAAGGTTTTGACGAGAAGATTCCAAAAATCCCAGTTTCGACTTCAGGAATTCACTGGTTGGAAAGTTATACGTGTGTAAATACGCTTGCAAATACCAACGTTATCGACATTCGTACAACTTCGGTTCATTTTTAGCTGTTCCTGGGACAGTGTATGCGAAAAATAGTTTACACCCCTGATAAGGAATTTCCAAAGGCGTGAATTCACCGCAACAGATGGCCATTAGTTTCCTTACACCCTGTACATGCGGGGGCGTATGTCGCGCGCCACGAGCAGGTAGGGAGAGGGTCACTCGGCGCAGATCGATGTGAATATTTTCCGGACGGCCTCCTCTTCGAGAATTGACCGAAATAACCGGGCGGCGTACTTTACGGCTTTGTGCAGCAGATGATACCAGAGACGACGGTTACGCGCACCCTCTCTCGCTCCTCTCCTTTCTTCCCTGCTACCCCCCGCCCCTGTCGATTTACTTTTGAATAGTTTTTCGGCCGTTTGATTTTATTCCCCGGCTCGGTTCGCGCACGTTCATTGTGCCGCGACATCGAGCCGCTCGAAAAGTGCTTGTGTTGATAAAGATCCTGTTGCTGGCTATAGTGCTCGTCCGGAGGCGCGAGGGGCTGTCGCAACGGACACCGGGTCACATCTACCTCGGCCGCAATCATTTCATCGACAATCACTTCACTGACATGATTTCTTTTTTTTTCTTCTTCTTCTTCTTTTTTTATTTTATCGAGCCGTTCAAATTTGTACGGTTTTATCTAGCTCCGTCGATGCAGACGGATGCGCCCTGGTGCGTACACTTTACGTCGTGCAGACAGCATTTAGGCGAGTGAGCATTTTTTTTCATGGCTACTATATTTTGAAATAATGTTAACAGGCAAATCTTTTTTTTATCACATTAGGTGAAGTGGAAATTAAACTGTTTCTCTCATGTAACCCCCAATTACTGTGGGGATACCAGTTACAGTGAGTTCTCGATACATGTCATCAGTACAGGTCTTGCCAGCGACTTGTATCGTACAGGAGTCACATTCCTCGGCGTCAGAGGCCTCTCGAGCTTCGTGGCCCCTCATGAGGTGTACCCCGTAGTGGGGATAATTCGGCGACATTTATCATCCAGGACTTGGCGACATATATGAAGAAATCACTGTACTCCGGGTTTAAGAATAGGTATAAATAATATAGGCACAGTAATTGGGTTCCTTAGCCTGGGTTGGTGTTGTTTGCGCTTGTGGAAGAAGAACAATTTTAACTGAAAAATTAAATACGTTATCGACTCGTTAAGTGGAGGTTAGAAATGACTCACGGCCTGGGTCATTGAATGCAAATTTCGACGCACCGTGTCGGCCGCTCATTCTGCTTAGGATTCTCCGGGAGTTCGAGGGAAATGCGACACTTAATTCGTGTGTTTTGCCTTCCGGCAGTCGCGTCTGAAATTTTAACCCGACCGGTCACGTCTTATTCCCCGAGCAACGCCTCCTCGTTTTCACCCTGAGGAGGCTGTAATATTTTTAGCACTCACTTCAGGCTTTCTGGGTTTATTCCGGCCTTCTGCGCGCTTGCCGAAAGAATAAACAACGAGGATAACAATAAAAGGTTCTGCTGTTAAGATAAAGAAATTCCCTACAATTATTGAAATTGTAAAAACTCTGTCACGGGAAACTCATAATTAGCACAAATAGGGTGAAATGAAATTTGCTACAATTATAGTATTGCGATTTTTGCCCCGCGTTATAGCAGAGTTTGCCGAAGTATGCTAATTTCGGGTAGCTCTATTAAACCAGGCGAAATAGTGTTTAACTCCCTCGGGCGCAAAAGAATACTTAATTAACGCCGCAGTGATACACGGGGCTTTAATATTTAGCCCCATTATACCGTGCAAATAATTGTTTAACTCTATTTAGGCTGCTGTTGCCGTCGATTTTTCAACGATTTTTCTTCCGGGCACTTTTCTCCGGTCCGCAGAATTTTGTCTTAGCGGTACCTGTTTTCTTTTTGTTGAATTTTTTTCTCGCCAGGAGATCGGTGACCGGGGTTATAGCAAAAGCCGTGGCAATAGCCGGCTATGTGTCGATCGATATCAGGAATATACGCGAAATGCTTTAACGTGGGTTAACCGCAGATGAAAGCCGGACCGGACTGGCTGGACTACCCGGCCGTCCGGACTGAAATCACGTATTGGCTCTTCGATACGAGGTTCCAGCCTCCTACCTTCGGAAAAGGTGTACCCATCCCCTTCAAATTCTAATTAGTGGCCCGGAGTGCTTTTAGTAGAGCGAACTGTGACGCAGAAATGGGTACGGCTCCGTATTCATCTGTCCCTTAACCTGTCACAAAGCGTCCGCCCTCCAGAAACTTCTAAAGCGGATCTTTGATATATTCAAAAATTCTGGGGGTGGGGGCAGAAATTAACAAATTACTATTACTATTATTAAATTACCGGGTGGAGGCAGCGGTGCAATCTTTAGCTCCGTTTGAGGAGTCAAGTGGGGAGACAATTGTTTTATCATCACTCTTAATATCATAATTTATACAGTTATATAATTATTAGGTTGTAACACAAATAAGTTCAATGGAAAGGATAAACGAGTTCCAATTCTTTCAGTTACGACCAGACTATGGATTTTCATGCGAAATACAGTGAATTCTCGATATATGTCAACAACATCTTGTCAGCGACTTGTATCGTCCAGGAGACGGGGCTTTAGCGACATATATGTCGAGAGAAATCACTGTAAAACTTTTCTATGTCCATCATAAGAAATTGGGGTAAAGTATGTTTCTTCTCTGAATAGTGTTAATAAGTTTTAAATAATGCAACGATGTTCTGAAATTCATATGTTGTTGCAGAAATTTTGGCCGACGCAAATACCTTTTGTTTGCAGGTTTATTGACACAGATATAGGCGAGGCATTAATCTCTCCATGACATTGAATAATCTGGTATAATACAGTGGGGTGGCAGCCAATATTGGCATAAGCGAAATATGGGCTCGTTCCTTTCGAGGAGGTCCATGATTACAACGCATTTCGGGAATGGGTCTGACTTATGGTACCAACTTTTTGGGCGTTTGCCACGGATCAGTGAACGTCGACGAAAATTTTTGTTCGAACGTGTTTGTTGTATTTTTCTAATTAAATATTATTATTCGTTCATTTGGAGCATTGTTTCGTAGAGACTTTGCATTTTTCATAATTTTTATTACGCCCGGACTGCACTGGTTCTATGCACTTGTGGTACGTGTAATTGTTTATAATCCCGTATGTTGTACTGTTCAGGAAAACGTTGGGAACGTTTAATTAACTGTTTTATCTTTGATGTGACGAGCAAATTTTTCGTTTAATCTCCGTCTCGGCGGATTGGTTCATAAAAATTTACATTTATAAAGGTAGACGTTTATACAGGGAATTATGCATGCTAAAAGTAATGGAAAATTATATCAACTCTTGAGATTTTACTTTCGTGGATCCCGAGTCAACAGAGATGTTTTAAATGAATTTCAATTTTAATTCGCCGCCGTAGAATTCTTGCAAATGGCGTCCCTACTTTGGAAACACTCGTCTAATTGAAACGGAAATTCAGGAGTCTTCAATATAAATACGAATGTGAAAATTGTATATATTTATAACAACAAAAATGATACAATTCGTTCAATTTCCTTTGTCTAACTATACGGCGTACCTATAGCACTTGTCTGACCATACGGCATACGTATACTACTTGTCTGACCATACGGCATACCTGTACTGCTTGTCTGACCATACATAGAGTTACTCTACTTGCCTGGCTACATATCATTCCAATTCTACTTGGCAGACCATAAACTGCTTTCCCCATTATTGTATCATTATTCTCATCATTATTTACTGCAGTTCTTATTGCTTACTGTAAATATCTAGTTCATTAAAAGCACACTTTACGTTCGAGGTAGCGAAAAATTAACAAAATACTTTCGATATTAAGGGATGCTTCTCCACTTTATCAATTGCTAGTACCTCTTCCTTATCATACAGGGTGTCCCAAAAAATGTGTACACAGTTTGAATGTTGGTCCACTCATTATTTCCAATTAATTGCATCCTGGAAAGGAAGAAAACTCAGAAAGTTGTGCACGTCTAAAAATCTCGTCAATAAAATGCAACTAAAAATAGTAGATGCTTTACATTTAATTAGGTTGCTCCTCTTACCACACAAAGGAAGTCTAATTAACGAAATACAGGTGGCAGGAGTATAAATATCGTGCGAACGAATGGAAGAGCAGAATTACGGTGACGTTTGTAGGAACGGCGACGCGAGAACGGATTTTTCGACGAGAGCGGAAGTCGAGCGGCGAGCGGAAAGAAGAGGCTCGGCCGGCAAATTCCGCAGACAGTTTGATCAATCTGTCACCAGCGTTGTATCGCCGGGGATCCAGTGTTTCGCACGGTACGTTGCTTTTGTACTTACCGGGGCTATTTGTTACGGGGCTCCACAAAGCATACTACGCGCTTCGTTTGTTGACTCTCGACCCAAATAGAGCACCGGCCCGCCGATACCGATGCCGATGCCGATGCCGATGCCGATGCCGATGCCGATGGCTGTGCCTTCGGTTCACGGTTTCTGATCGCCGCGCGGAAAAGGCTTCGGATATCAAGTGCGACCGACAAAGATGGAGGACGGGGAATTGTACCGATTCACGATTGTCCTCGGGACTAGACGGTAAATTGCATTAGACGACGAGGATTCTGACCGGAGAGGGGAAGAGAGAGAGAGAGAGAGAGGGGATGTACATACATATACTGTACATGTATTCGCCGGAAACAGAGGGTGATTCCGATCGAAATAGAAACTAGAGTCGTACGGCCGGAAAGAAAGGAACCCGGCGAAACACAACGTTCGATGGAGGAATATTGGAACCAATCGCGAGAGCAAAGTGGGTTCCTCCCCGTCGATCCTCGACCGCTTCTGCTACGATAATATCCTTTTAACGGCGGCTTATTAAAAAAATTCAGGACAGCCCTTCGACCCAGAACGACTCGAAACAAGAACAGACGGGAAAACGCACCTCGCGATTAAGCTGAAATCGATGCGAGACCCTGCCTGCAAAGAGAGTTCTATTCAACGGAATAGACGAAATTCCGGAGATTTGATTGCACTCGAATATTGAACATCTTCAACTTTCCATTCAGATTTTTCATTCTTAAAAAATCGGTTTTGCGTTGATCTATTGGGGCAAAAGACCTCTAGAGCTTCGCTATTCTTTTCTACGTTAAAAAATAGTATATCCTGGCCGATATATGTCCCTGACTAGTGATTCTCCATATATGTCGCCAAGGCCTGGGTGAGCAGCTCGAGAGGCCTCTGACGCCGAGGAGTGTAAACACGACGCTGACAAGAGCTGACATATATCGAGAAGTGCCTACCGTTTCCGGGGAAAACGCTGACATTTAACGCGAAATTTACCGCGGACAGCCTCTATGGGTACAGGTATGCTGATCGCGACAAACACAGCGGGCCGAACGGCATGCATCGCGTCGGTCGAAGCCGCTTTAAAATATTCCGTTCGGGTAGCGGGCACGCGGCGCGGAATACGCGAGCGCGGAAACGTTCGCGACCAGCCGGGTTGAATAAAATTTATTAGCCGTAGTATATCCCGGTCATGACGGCGGATCTTATCCCGGGGTATATCTCGCGAGAACTCTATTCGGTTCGATGAAACTGGGTCGCCGAGATTTTCCTTGGTGCAGCGCGGACGGCCATCCTAGAGAGAGAGAGAGAGAGGGAGAGAGAGAGAGGGAGAGAGGGAGACGGTCGTGTCGCAAAAACACCGAATGCAAATTGCTGTTCTTCTTTCGGCGTCGTCGACGTCGAGTGGCATCGCGAGAACCGACGGAATCGGTCCTTGCACATCGGAAAACCCCCTGCAGCCAAGTTTACCGTCGAGGAATCGTAAACGTTCCATCATCCGCGTGCGTTCCGCTCGTTCGTACGTGAAAGAGAAGAAGAAGAAGAAGCAAAAAAAACGGAAAAGAGGAACGAACACTCTTCGAAGCTCTCGGCCATGCCGCGCGCGCGGAATCTAAACCGGACGGCTTCGCCCTCTTCCCCTCCCGTCCCGCAAGCTTCTTTTGTTTGCCCCTGAGGCGAAAGCCCGACAAAGTGGGCAACCGGGGAACTTTCGCAACTTTTTTTCACGGCCCCCGAACTTTCTCGCCTTTTTTTCGGCAAAGGGGAACCACTTTAACGCGTTCCCGATCGTTGTACCACTACATTAGCACCAGCTTTACAAGACCCGTCGAATTGACGGGCGGGTCACTCCACGCCAAGTTGATCACAATCTGACGTCATCGTCGGCGATTTCGTTCGAAATATGTTGTAGATCATGTGAATTTAGGGGGGGGGGGGTTAAGTCATCGTTTCGCCGGTTTGGAGTTTGTTGAAAAATTACAGCAACTCGAGTTTTACAATTTTTCCAATTTTTGCTAATTTCGGCGGAAACGGGCTTCGCTTACGAATTTTTGTCTCGGGAACTGTTTGTCCGATCCAGCTAAATTTTTTCCGTTTTACTCAGAAAGGATTGGGCTATTGTGAAATAATTTTTTCCAAACCGATAATTAACTCTACAATGTAGAAAAATGTAAACATATTCAAAAAACACGAAAAAAGAAGCTTTTGTTCTCGAAACGCCATTGTCATGAAATATTCGTTCAAAGCGGACGATCCATGTTATTAATTAGTATAATAACTGAATGTTTAATAACATTCGTCGAACCATCATTTATTCAAGCAACAATGAATGATTCACATAGGTGGTTACGTAAAAACATTAATGGGATCCAAGTTATTAATATAACAATGACGATAATAATAGGATTAAATATTTTAAATAGCCCAGCGGCGAGCGGTACGAAGCATTCTAACTTTAATTAGTATAATTAACTGCATCGAAGGTAATATTTATGCAATATTAATTACGAGAATAATCAGACCGCTGCGCAAACTACGTATCGCTTCAATTAAACTAATTACGAAAGGTGTTGAAAGTGTAAAATAGTATTATGCTGTTTTCACTATACCATGGGCCCCGAAGGACCGGGCGATCCGTGATGGACCACTCAAAGACGTTCGCAGCCCATCAGTCAGCCCGAAGGATTCGAGAGACCCTGAAGGAACAGCCGAGGAACTTTGAAGCCTCACCTGTGGGCCTGGCGGACCGTAAAAACTTCTAAAAGACAACCGAAGAACTTCGAAGGTCCTCCAGTGGGCTCGAAGAGTCTCGAAGATTCTTGAAGGGCTGCCGAGGGACCGTCACAATTGCCGGTGCTCGCGAAATTCCGTGGGGACCTTTGTAAGCACCGCCGTGCAATCCTTAAAGTCGTTTAGGTGCCCGAGACCTCGGTGGTAACAGCCAAAAACAGAGTCAAAGTGGGCGCAATACTGTCTAACGTGGCCCGAGGCGATTGTACGTTTAATGGAGGTCAAAGGGAGAATCCGAAGTAGCCAGGTGAGGATTTCCAGGTCTTGAACCTTGCACTCCCCGAGGCTATTCTTAGGGGAGACCCCTCGAGTCCGAAGATTGAGAGTCGCAAGTCATTTCAGGCTTCGTACCCCCATTTATACAGGGTGGTTCTGAAACTGTGAACTGCGTTTTATCTCGATTTAACCCTTGGCAGAATGTGTGACCTTTCATCATCCGAAGGAAGTACATAAACAAAACATTTCAGGGTTTGCTACAGACCGAATTTGACAAATTTCATAATTTTCGAAAGTGTCTGTGGTCCATAATTAATCCTTCGGCAACAACAGCAATTTCAATTTTAAACCAACAAATTACCCCTACTAACGTTCTGTAATCATTTTCTAATTATATTAATTCCCTGCTGGCACAGCACAATTATTGAAAATCGTGTTAATAGGATTCCGGTAGGTAAAGTCATTTTCTGCAATTACCTCCCAACGTTTCAGGAGGTAGATCCCTTTTTCGCAAAAAGGACGATGTTTTTCTTTGAAGAAAGTCTTTTGCAATACGGTTGATGAAAGTTAAATCGGTCCTATCTGAATTTTAGATGGAATTTGGGGAACGTATTAATATTGCATTACAGAACCAATACACCGTGGATGTTACGTTTATAATTGGACGTATCGAGTAATAAATAATACGGATTCAGTAGCTTCCTCGTGCGAGCAACAGCGTACCTCAAGCCTCTTCATCCGCGAAATATGCTTCAGTACCATTCCAAAGGCATAATTGCGTTACCAATACACGGATGACGTGACATCGAGCTCGCCGATTTAGTATACCGTTGCACGTGCACACACGGCCCGGTACGAAATCACGATCTAATCGTTAAAACTACAATTTACGCGATCTCGTAAGAAACCTCATGACCCAGTTCACCGAACTGCATCAAACGATTCGTGTGACACGGTAGAAACGTGACAGCATCTCGCAAATAAAACCGCGGGGAATGTAAATACGTGCGGCCGAACTTTTCAGAACTAATTTGCATTAGGTCGGGCCAAGAATCGGCCGGCGATCGGCCGCGGAATTTATCCTGACCTGGTTTAGCTTGACCCCCATCGCGGCGATTCAATCTCCTCGGACGATCTTGCCCCCCACCACCGAAAATAGTTTTGACAAAAAAATATGAACCGGCTTCGACTAAGCACAGATGAAAAAGCTGAAAATTATTAAAATTATCTGTATCAATATACACGGTGTCCTAAGAATGTACTTTTTCGAAAAGGGTGATTCCTCTGGTCATTTGAAGCAACTTTTTCCTTTGCGAAAATCTTCTCCGCGGCTCCGTGAAGAAGTTATCAACGAAAAACGCGGACCAATCAGAGCGCGGTTACGGCGGCTGGGCCTCAGCGACGGGGCCCGGCGGACTCCGCCCACCGCGCCGTGATTGGTCCGCGTTTTTCGTTGATAACTTCTTAACGGAGCCGCGGAGAAAATTTTCGCAAAGGAAAAAGTTGCTTGAAATGCCCCCGGGAATCTCTAATCTCAAGGAAGTACATTTCCAGTCCCATTTTGACAACCCTGCACGCGGGTTTAATTCGACAGAAGTTGCCGAAGAAGAGAGGTGATTTCGACGGCCTCGCCGGGTGGTTTCCGATGACCGATGGAAAAAGTATCCGGTGCGAATGACACGCCGAAAGCGGATAAGTTGCCTGGAGGGAAAACTCGCGGAAAGTTTTCTGACTGACTGCTCGATCATCCGGCCGCGAGGGAAAAAGGAACGACACCGTTCCCAATTTTCATATCGGGCCCGCGCGGATACCGAACAGAAACCCGCTTCTATCCGGACGATATTCTACGTTTAAGAGATTTTAGCCCGGGCGGAAACCCGAAAAGTTTCCTCGGTTTGCGATCATAATATTTGCCGGAGTCAAACGTCTTTGACTTCGGGATACTCCTCGCCAAATGAAATTCCAAGTTTCCGCCAGTGAAACCGGTATAAT